>NC_057356.1:92542266-92767266 GCF_016509475.1 Prionailurus bengalensis | reverse complement strand
CCTGTCTAGGTAAAACAGGGCAATTAAAGAAAATGAGGTAAGGGAGCACCGAATATCTCTGCACTTAATTTTCAACAATAGTAGAAAAAGGAGAGGGAAAGAGAGAAAGAGAAGGAAGGAAGGAAGGAAGGAAGGAAGGAAGGAAGGAAGAAAGGGAGAGAGAGAGGAAGAAAGAAAGAAAGAAAGAAAGAAAGAAAGAAAGAAGAGAGAAGGGGTAGGAAGGAAGGAAGGAAGGAAGGAAACAAGGAAGAAGAAAGAAAGAAAGAAAGAAAGAAAGAAAGAAAGAAAGAAGAGAGAAGGGGTAGGAAGGAAGGAAGGAAGGAAGGAAACAAGGAAGAAGAAAGAAAGAAAGAAAGAAAGAAAGAAAGAAAGGGAAGGAAGGAAGGAAGAAAGGGAGAGAGAGAGGAAGAAAGAAAGAAAGAAAGAAAGAAGAGAGAAGGGGAAGGAAGGAAGGAAGGAAGGAAGGAAGGAAACAAGGAAGAAGAAAGAAAGAAAGAAAGAAAGAAAGAAAGAAAGAAAAGGAAAGAAGGAACAAAGAAAGAAAGAGAGAGAGAAGGGAAGGAAGGAAGGAAGGGAAGGAAGGGAAGGAGGAGGGAAGGAGGGGAGAGGGGAAGAAGGAGGGAAGGGGGAAGAGGAAGGGAGGAAGGAGGGAGGGAGGCGGGAGGGATATGGTTGTCGTGCTGTTGTGACTTAGCTTTACGGGGCACAGAGCACAGGTGGTGGTTGTGTGACCCCTCCTCTTAGAGGAAGCAGGAATGTGTCTATTCTGGGGACCGGGAGGGAGACATCCCCAGGTAGGTCTCCTTCACTTATCTGGCCCCAATTGCCTGACAGTTGGTAATGCAGCTCCCTTGGCCTCTTCTGGCTTGGGAAAACTCCAGAAGAGACGCTGTCTAGAAATACCCGTGTGCCCTGGGAGGGCAGCCTGGGCGGTATGGTGCGTGCAGCCTTCCCAGTGCGGCGTGGGGCCAGGAACCCAGTCCCCGCACCCCGGGGGGGGGGTGGGCCAGCCCTTACCCATCGGTGATGCTTCTCACAGCCCAGGGGCGTCGCTGCCTTATCAGGTGTGCGCAGTGATCTGCTATGGGGTTGGGGATCCCAGCTCACATTCCTTTAAGTAAAGGTCTACACAGCGCACACTGGGGACCCCTGACTTAGAGGGCTGCAGGCACGACCGCCAGGTTAACTGATCCGAGGGAGAACGTGCATTATCGATGCCCTACTGTACCAGGCACGTCAAACGTTCACGAGGCAGAGTGAAGTTAAGAGTTTTGATTCCCATTTTTCAGATGAGGACACCCTCCTCCGATCGGGGATGAGAATTAGCAAAGACAAGAATGGTCTCTTACTCCAGAAGTGAGGTGACAACAGTCAAACCTGTGTTCTCTTTCATAATCCTAAGAGAATCAAGTTTCGAGCTGATTCGAAGGCTTGCTTAAATTAAGGCAAAATTGTACATACTGTGCCGTTTTTCTTATAGGAAACTTCATCGGAAGCTGTGTCTGTCTATACGTTTGTATAGATACACCCATATATATTATATTGCTTGATTTAGGCTATTTCCCACGAGGGGTGCCTAGGGGGCTCAGTTGGCTCAGCCACCGACTCTTGGTTTCCGCTCAGGTCATGATCTCATGGTTCGTGGGATCGAGCCCCATGTTGGGCTCCACGCTGACAGCCTGGACCCTGCCTGAGATGTTCTCTCTCCCTCTCTCTGCCCCTCCCCTGTTCCCACTCTCTCTGTCTCGAAATAAAGACATAAACATTAAAACAAGATATTTCCCATGAAAGCTGTAAAAATTCACATACTTTTAGAAATTAAACCATTGAACACAGCTTTAAAATTACATAATTAATTATATAAATCTATAGTCAATCTTGAATATTATTTAAAGCATGTAGATAAAGCAATTCAATATAATAATATACTACATACTTTCTATTTTATTTTAAAGTTGATTTATTTATTTTGATAGAGAGAGAGTGTGAGCGGGGGAGGGGCAGAGAGAGAGAGAGAGAGAGAGAGAGAGAGAGAATTCCAAGCAGACTCCATCAGCACTGAGAGCACAGAGCCCTACAAGGGGTCGAAACCACAAAACTGCGAGATCATGACCTGAGCCGAAATCAAGAGTCGTATGCTTAAGCGACTGAGCCCCACACGTGCCCCTCATTTGACTTTTTGGTGCATCGTAAGGTTGGAAAAATAGTTTCACGTGTTTACTGGCCACTCGTGTCTCTTCCATATGAGTGACGCTTCGTCCTCCGCCATCTTACTGTGGAAGCTTGCATCTTTTTGTTACCTGCGCCGCCTTTCTCCTGACTATTCGGTGTCTCCTTGTTGTCCCTGCTTTGGTCAGACTGCCACCACGGTCCTTCCAAGGACTGGCTAAGTGTGGGTAGTGGGTAGGGTCACACTGGTTAGAGCAATTTGGACTAACGTTTTTCATCCCCTTATATACGGTGACAACAGTTCTTAGAGGAACTTCTATGTTTTTAAACCTTGACATCGTGGGTTTGCTTTGAATAAGTAATAATAAGTGTCCAGTGTAATGAAGACACGTGCATCATGCATTTCAAGCTATGAAGCTTCAAAAGGATTGTGATGCCTTCACGAAGTCACTATGCTTTCTACTAACATGTCATTGTGAAATATCGCTATTATCTAATTCATGCACATAATTTAAAAGTCAAAGAGAATCTCAAGGCCGATCTAGAAACCAGTGTGGCATCTCACTTTTATTTTTTTTTATTTTTTTATTTTTTATTAATTTTTTTTAACGTTTATTTATTTTGGGGACAGCGAGAGACAGAGCATGAATGGGGGAGGGGCAGAGAGAGAGGGAGACACAGAATCGGAAACAGGCTCCAGGCTCTGAGCCATCAGCCCAGAGCCTGACGCGGGGCTCGAACTCACGGACCGCAAGATCGTGACCTGGCTGAAGTCGGACGCTTAACCAACTGCGCCCCCCAGGCGCCCCGACATCTCACTTTTATAGCTGCATCCTGCTTCTCAGAGGCGACCATCGTCGACTTTTGTATCCTATCAGTTTCTTCAAACATAGAACCCACTGTTTGCACCCACTGTATGCGTGCTGCTGGGTCCTGACTTACGACCGTCGTCCCTGTCCTCTGGGGCTACTGTCCTGGGAGGGGCAGATGGGGCTCCCACGTGAGCACCCTACCCGCATGGAGAAGGGGTGTCACCTGCCCGCATCCACCAGACAGAGCTGTAGTCACTTGTGCTAATCGTCGTCGGACGTGTCACCGGAACCTGTTCATAGGCTGGCAGTGTCACCACATGAAGACACTTTTGCATGATTAATGTTTGTCCTTACGTTATTGTCCTGTATTTTCTTTTGCTTAATGTTTATCACTCCTTGTTCTTAACCTTTAGTAGACCTATAAAGTGTCTTTCAATTGTCTTTCTCTCCCTTAAAATCCATTCGGTCTGCTTGTGCAGGTCCCCTCGGGCCTGTCCCCCAGCCCTGCTCAGTGCAGCCCAGCTGCTCCCAGGCCTGCTGTCCCCTCACTCAGGATGAGGTCTGTTTGTGCAGGACCCTCTCTTTGCAGTCGTGAGCTGGCTGCTGCTCTCTTGGGATGCGCTCTCTTCTCTTCCGGTGTTACCGAGAACCCATGAAAATAAGGTCATTTTCTGTGTCCTTAAGTGTCTCAAAATGTCTTGACTTCCCTTTCACGTCTGCTGACACCTGACCTCATCCACAATTCAAGACACAAGGTGCTTCACTTCAGAACTGCATCAAGCCACTGTCTTCTGGTTTCCAGCATTGCTTTTGGGAAGAATGATTTTGTTCCAATCCTGTTTCCACACTCCCGGCACTGTTGCAAAAGATCTGGGGATCTTTATCACTGGTGCTCTGATTCTGTGATGACGGGGCCCTAGCATGTGCGTCCCCCTCCCTTCCTTCCTGCCTCTTAAGTCCAGTGTGGGGCTCACATAGTGAGGCTTTCAATCCAGAGTCGTGACTCACCGCGTTGGGCAAACAGCCTTTATTCTCTCTTTCTTGAAAACCTATCAGGAAGATCCAGAATCACTCATATAATGGTTTTATTTTTTATCTTTTGTTCCTGTGCCATCTCTTTATCTTTGTTCTATTTTCTTGGTGTTTTTTTTTTTTAGTTTATCTAAACATATCTAAACATTGGATAACATTTAGTTATCCAAACATTCTATTATTTTTAGAAAAATTGGGTTTAGTTTATCTAAACATATCTAAACATTGGATAACATTTAGTTATCCAAACATTCTATTATTTTTAGAAAAATTGGGTTTCCATGTTTTTAAACCCCGAGAACAGTGATGATATGATGTTATTCCTTTC
This sequence comes from Prionailurus bengalensis, assembly GCF_016509475.1. Lineage (NCBI taxonomy): Eukaryota > Metazoa > Chordata > Mammalia > Carnivora > Felidae > Prionailurus > Prionailurus bengalensis. Next base: position 92,762,925 of record NC_057356.1, on the reverse strand, counting down.
TTATAGCACCCAGTTCTTGTTTCATGGATACAACATCTTTTTACATCTCCAAGGCTATTAGTTACAGTTTTAACAGTGTTTCACTCTCTCCATGTCTTAGAGCTGGCTCCCTGAGTTTCTATCCTATCTCTGCCCTTTAGGTTGAAGCTTTCCACAGATGACTGGTGATCCCCGCCTCCTGGGATTGTCAGCTCTGTGCATGTGGGGTAGGCCAGTTAAATGATGAGATTTATTACAGAAGGATTCAGTGGAAAGCTGGATTTCTCACTTTGGAAAATCCAGTTCCATAACCTACACTTTTTTTAAATGGGGTGTTTAAGTTTCTCCAAATAATTTTACCACACCTTGCTCTGTGTGTGTGCACAGAGGGAGCCTGAAGTGTGGGTGTGTCTGGCAGTATCACATTCTGCCGCAGGTGGGAGAAGGCAGAAGAGGGCTGCAGGCACTCTGGTTCTTACACAGCATTCGCTTGCCTCGTCTGCCCACCTCCTGTGTCCTTCCCCATGCCTGCTGTCTCCAAGGTCAAGCTTAACATCTCCAGGGAATAGACCTCCAGGCTCCTCTGGGTTTAGGCATGACAAGGGGGAGGGACCCCGAGGGCACGACAGCCCGCTCTTAAATTTTAATCCGCCCAACCCTCACCCACATTCCGTTCCTATAGCTCCTGCCTGTCCTTCCCACGCTCTGCAGGGTGACACCGTGACACCACTTGTCGGCACTCATGCTGTGGTTTCCATTTCGGTCTATGTCACTTAGCACTTGCTGTGAATTGTCCAGCTCACACACACACGCACGCACGCTGTCCAACGCACACGCCACCCACCATACATACGCACACGATAACACACACCATCCGGCACGCACACACACCTGTCCAGCACGCACATGTTGAAACGACCCTCTGCGCGCTGCTGTCTCCTTTCCTGTCCTCATTTCTGCTGTCTTCCCACTTTTGTGCTTTTACTGTAACTTTGAGCAGTGGGTAATGAGGCATCAGGGATAAATGGTCATGGTAAATCCACCAAATTTAACTTTTATAGAGTGACCATTTTTAAAGGTGGGGAGGGCCTTGGTGTTCGCTGCACGTTCAGAACCAGGGGCTCAGCTCTGGTGAGCGTCTCGTTTCTCACCCAGAAATTCTTTTGATCCCGCCCAGCCTCAGGCCAACCGTCTTCCAAGCAGCCGGACGGCCCTTAGGGGGTCACGGAGAGGAGGAAATGAGACGGTCCGAGGGTAACTCCGTTCAGTTAACTCCACACATATGGAGACTCCACGAGGGTCTGCTGCTTCTATCTCTGTCCTTGCTCGTCCTGGAAAGACTCGTGAAGGGTGAGAAAGCTGCTAGGTGGGAGGAGTCCCTGACCCGCGCTTAGGTGTGGGGAGTCAGCGTCCCGAGGGGCGGCCCGCAGAGGCCACGGTGGAGGGACATTGCTTTCCTATCCTGACACACCAGGAAGGTGCTCTTGGCTCTTTGAGTTGCTCAAAAACCACCCTTAGTGTCCTGACTCTGCCCTGGGGTCCCCTGCTTCGGATGCACTCCTTCTGCCCCATCAGTCACCGACGCCGAGGCAGACCCTGTGCTACCGAGGGCCGCTGACTTGTGCCAAGGTCCCGCATCTAATAAAACGCGCTTTCCTAATTTTCTAACCAGGTGACATTGCTTCAAAACAGACTTCTTATCTCCAAGGAAGCTTATGCTTTGCGTTTGGTGATTTTCATCCTGATGATTTCTTCCCCCGAAAAGAGAGAAGGGGAAGAGAACCTCCTTGTGACTGTTAAATTTATCAGGTTTTTCTGAACTGAAATTGGTGTAGCACCCTACGTCAGTGATTAATGTTCTCTGGATGCTCAGAGTTGCCATTGACCTCGGAAAGACGATTTCCATGTGTGGGCACTCCAGGAAGAGTGGTCTGTATTTGAGGAATCCACTCACAACTGACCCAGATCTTTTAGACACACATCAGCAAGTCATTTGCGACCCATGGGAATGAATGGTTATGAAAATAAGCTTTTTTCCCCCTCTGTGTGTAAAAACATGCTGCCTCATTTCAGGAGCTTTAGATAATCTGGATGAACATGAGTACAATAAATGATAAAATCCAAAGGTCCCTGACACCACGATTGTGGTAAAGAGTAGGGGCTCGTGTCAGATCGTCATGTTAAGATTCTGGAGTCACCACTTGCCTCAGAAAATTTCCCTGGCCTGTCTCAGTGTCTAGGTCTCAGCATCCTAATCTGTGAAACGGGGACCTGGTTCACCAGGTCTGTGAACACGAAAGGCTATTATGCTCTACGTTGCTTGACATATGTTGACACCCAGGAAGCATTGAATAAAGGTTTCTTATCATTATTCCCACTTCTCTCACTGCCATACGAGCACTTGGAAATTCTACCAAAAGAAGTATCATTCAATACCAGCTAACATTGTCTGCTCCTCATGGAACAGATTACTCCAGGATGTGGACTTTAAAGTTCTCTTTTCTATTTTTCTCATTGTGATCACTTTACATTTATCTCTGTGAAATTGTGCACCATCTAAACGGAAGGGGTGGACCTTACCTGTGTGGGACAGGAAGAACACAGGCTTTATCAGGATCCTTCCCCAGGCCCCAGGCAGGGGCGAAAGAAAGGCTCAATGTTTTCCAGATTCTTATCAATTGTTTTCTAAAGCCAGGAGACAGAAAGGGAGAACACATCATTGTTATTGTCCATATCAACACGAGGCTTAGGTTCACTTGGAAGGCCTGAGTCACTGTGCCGTTGACAAAGCTTGGGGAATTTCTGTCGAATTTGGAGGATGTGTTGGGCAAGTTTATTCAAGATTGCCTTTGCGTTCTGGAGCCACATGAAATTCCGTATGGCAAGACTGTGCCCTGGAGGGAGGGACTTCCAGAGTCCACAGCAGCTGAGAGGTTGCTATGAAGTATATACTAAAATACTGATGTCAGGAAAAGAAATTACATTTTTGTTGCTATTTTAATATGCCATCAAATTTGGGATTCAAAGTTCAAATCTGGGGGATAGATGGGCTTAAAAATAGTTCTAAGGAGGTGTATGAGCAGAATTTTTGAACACCAGTGGTCTGGGTCAGAGTGACCAGAGGGACCTCGGGATCCATTTTGAACTTGTCAGTTGAGTTTATGTATAGAGTAGATTTGGCAATTCTACTGGCATTTTACCAGGAGGATGACTGGAAGGAGGGGCTAATTTGGGTAAACTAATCCTCAATCCACTAAAATTTCCTCCTGAAGTTGACCATCTAACTGCAGCAGTGACTGGTGGGTAAAAGGGACAGATGGAGACATCAAGCTTCCTGGGGCACAAGGTCACCCAGACATCATCCCTGGTGTATGACACTTAGTAAAGCGGATGATATATTCACACAAGTAAATACAAACGTTTCTGGCAGAGAAAAGAACTGGCAAAAAGTTAACCCCTTCCCTGCAAGAAGCATCTGAAATTACATTTTCTATTTGTGTAGCTCTACAGATACACTGACGTTGAATGTCACAGCGTTGAACGATGTTGAATGATGTAGCTTGATAATATGGCTGTCGATCTTTTCACTAGGGTGGACCGAGTTACGGGTTATTTTGTCATACTTTCCCATTTGTTTTTCGTCACTTTTACGTTGATTTTTTCCACCACTGATGATTACTTCCAACAGGGGTTGACACCCACATGGAGAGAGATTCACTGAAATAGGTAGCTTGTGTGGTTAGGCGTGCTCTAATTTCTGTACAACTTTAATGAACAAGCTGTTTTAAGAGAACAGGAGGAGATGGAACACAGGTGGCCATTGTGTTTGTCCAACACCATGGAGCGAGCATCCCTGGTCTGGGAGGAGGGTGATGCTGGCTTGCTTCTCGGACTTTCTGTGGCCTTATTTGTGTCTCGTGTCCCTCACACCCTTAAGTCTGGCTCAGTGAAAGATGAATCCGTGGTTCAGAAAGTTCTGAGGCATTGCCCAGTTACTGAGGCAAGACATTATAAAACTTCAGAAAAAAACAAGAACAAGAAACATAACCCAGGCTGGTGGCTGGGGCAGTGGCGGCCTGCCGATCAAGGGCATGTTCCCTAACATGAGCCACATGGAGCGGGTGCGTGCAGGGTCTTGTGGCTGAAAAGCTTGATATTCTTCCCTCTAATGCGAAATCCTTCAGGATTGAATTTATAAGAGATTACAGAGATCTGTGGTTTTTGTAATTTGTATTTCTGTGCTCATTTATTTATTTGCTCAACAAACATTCACTAACTAGCGACTCTGGGCCTGGTTTATATTTGACAGAGTCACGTCCGACGTAGGCTTCGAGAAATGACACTGTGGGCTCATCGTCCGTGTATATGGGAGGACTTGCTTCCACAGAGGGCTTCATGATCCCGAGTCCAATTTCTTTTCAACGGAGGATGGTCGTCCCTTCACGCGGCTGCACATTTCAAATTTGAAGTTCAGAGGTAGTTAAAGAAGAAAGGTATGTGAAATCTTACTTCTTTCTGAGTCACATTTTATAGTTTTCTTACTATTTCTTGTCCAGAATCCATGCACAGCATGCTTGGTGAGGTAACACTCATATCAGGCCAGGGCACTGACTATGAACCGTTCGAAAGATACTGTTGTCGGGGCGCCTGGGTGGCTCAGTCGGTTAAGCGTCTGATTCTTGATTTCGGCTCATGTCGTAATCTCACAGTTTGTGGGTTCTAGCCCCGCATTGGGCTTCATGCTGATAGTACTGAGCCTGCTTAGAATTCTCTCTCTCCCTCTCTCTCTGCCTCTCCCCTGCTCATGCTGTCTCTGTCTATCTCAAAAATAAATAAACTTAAATAAATAAAAGATACTGTTGCCTCCTGCTAAGTTCTCCTGAAACAAACATCTCCACTATTGTTACAAGAGCTGGAAAACCATGATTCTGGGAAATTTAAAGCACTTGAAGCCCCCAAAGCTTTATAAAGTAAATTTGGGAGGTTCTTAAGAATAACAAAGGTTTCAGCGGAAACTCAGAATTTCTTAATGATCTTGTATTTATCACCGAACACATAGGACATAGGACAAGCCCAGAATACAAAAATAGTTGGGCACTTCAGCTCTACTGTGGCCACAGATGGAAAGTCTGCCAAGGACATCTTCCTCAGTAGCTGATTTACTAAAACTTTATGACGATAGTAAATTTTATGTTTCAGTGTGCATGACAATTATGTTCTGGTTGCTGAAAAGCAAAACTAACAGAAACCAGTACCCTCCATTCTACTCCTGAATTTTGCCAACTTCCAGCCATTGTGATCTTGCTTTTGGGAGAAGATCAAAGCACAATTGTGATCCCTGGCCTTGATGTCACAGAATGGTCATTTCAGTGCAAAGACAGATCGTTCCAGATGTTATGGTCAACACTTGGCTACATTTGATGAATGCTCTACTGGGTGGCAGAAATCACACCTATTTTCTGGACTGTGTATCTAGCAGAAACGACTAGAGTAAGAGGGTCTCACAAGGGAAAACAAGAATTGTTAGCACCACATCCACATTGAACTCTGAGATATAACGCAACACATTTTATGGCTGCTGCCACCTACCAGCCCACTTGAATCTTGCCATAAGATGGACCTTAAGTGGAAAGCATATTTGCAGCCAAGGACAGACAAGAGCATGAATAGTACAAGAACGCATGAAAGCCCTGTTCTGAACGCTGAAAGGTATGGAAGGGCCCCATGGAAAAGCCAAGCTGACCTGAGCCTCAGAGATGCACCTCATTCATTGCAGAGACAGAGGGGGACAGAGGCTGGGGACACAGGGTGGTGGACCGCAGGGCTCACCCCTCCCGCTGTTGCCAGAACTCCTGACTCACCCCCTCAGCTACTCACTGACAACCCTTGGTTTCATCCGGAACACTATTTTCTGATTAGAAATGTAAAAACCCAGTGGGAAAAAGAAGATAAAATACAGACCAGTATAAAATGCTCTTGCCGAAAGCATGACTGATGCTGGCTGGCCACCAAGCTGATGACAACTGCTCTCGCGTGCAGGCGACACCACCCTCGACAGCCAGTGCTGCTTCAGCCAGGTGTCTCCAAGAGAATTTGTCTTAGAAACGCAGGACGTTAATTCCTATAGAATGCACATTTGTCTTCATAATCTAGGTAGTTTGAGCAAAAGCCGACAAGAACGCAGAAAAATAATCTGGGTATTCTGTGTTTGAAGTGTCGGATGGCCTCGTATTGACAATGCCAGTGAAGACGGGGGTGTTGAAAGTATGAGATTAAATTATGTACTTTATCAGAAACAAAGGAAGTTTAAGTCTATCAAGGATTCCATAATTCCTGTATTTATGAAAACATCGCTTACGCAGTCGGGCAGAGGAGACGCCACGGGGTCGGTTGAGGTGAACAGTTTTCAGAGTTGCAAACAAAATGCACGTTTAATACATGGACTCTTGGAGGGGAAGGGCCTGCTGGGCCCCTGGCTTTCTCCTCCCTCATGTCTCGGAATAACGGCTCCGAACACCTGGGAACAGGGTCACGGGCTGGGTTTCACTCACAAGCTTTAGAAATCCCCTGTTTTGTTTCTTCATTTACTCCGACAAATATTATGAGAAAGCGTTTCCCAGAACCGTGTCAGGCCTTTTCCCGAACCCGGCGGGGGAGGAACGAGTCCACACACATCTTTACAGCAGGACGGGGCAAGGGTAGCAAACGACCGCCATGCCCCGTGCTCCCAGAGCAAGGGCACCCAGGCACCCACACCGTGTCCGTGGGCCCCAGGCGGTGTGTGCTCCCTGCCCCAGGCAGCTGGTTCCCTGCTAGCCGGCCCGCCACACCCACCACCCCTCACCCTAACACGGTTCACTTCCTTGCAGGCCTGTAATCAGACAGGCCACTGCGCTCTCTTGTTATTACAAAGCCTCCGCACAGTTCTGCTGGTGCCTTTGCAGCCCCACCCCGCGGGGGGTGCTGGGCCCTCCCCCGGCCGCGTGTGCAGGAGACCAACACGCTGCCGTCCATCTTGTCGGCCGGTGCGGGTGCGTTGGGTCATCTGGCACCGTTCAGGTGGGACAACCCTTCCACACCAACGGGATGAATGGGTTGTGATGGGAACACCGCCTCATGAAGGGAAGGAAAAAGTCTACAGACTCTCTCTTTGGGACTTTTGGTCCCTTCATGTTCCCATGATATCTTTCCTGGGATGTTTTCTCATGAGCCGCGATGATCCCCAACTTCTTTTTCAGATGCCACAGGTCCTCAGACCCACCCCCAGGATGGTGTAGACTGCATAATTAGAACTCTGTCTCCTGGAAATAAATACCCCTATTTTCCAAGGAGTGTGTAGACATTGGGTTCCAGAGCATTCTTACTCATGAATTGCAAGCCATTCGCCAGGACTGAAATCTAGTCTTAGTGCCTCACGAGCCAGAGAGGCCAAAACACACAAAAGCCTCATGCGCAAGCATTCTATCATGACCAGGATGTGGCTCATTCTCTCCGATGTGCCGCCCGCCATGCTGGCGGCCGAACAGGCTCCATTAAAGGCGTGTCTCCTGGTTACCAAAACCATCCAAAGAAGGTTAGACTTATGAATGGTGAGGGGAAGCTTAGTTCACGTGCAATGCATTCAAATTCTGTCCTGTCTAATGTTCTTGGAATATAACATGGCCGCTTACTTCCTCAGAGGGAGCTCTTTGCCTTTTTTGAACAAGAAGCATCAGTGTGATTTGATCCTGCTTTCCACCGTTTCTCCTGCTGGCTTTAGGTAGCTGGTATCCTCTGAAACAGGTCTTACAGAAGATGTGAAGACATCACTGATGCTCCCTCTCACCCCCTTCTCTGTGGACACTTCACGCCATCCCGGGGTTTTGAAGTTAATCGCCACAACTCTGCCCCAGCTAGCCTCCGCAGGTGATTCTCAAGACTCTAGTCATTTCCAAACTTGAAGCAACCAGGTGCTGCTTCCCTCATGGCAGCGCACAGGGCAGAGAGGAGGGTCGGAGTAGGTCAGGGGACACACAGCAGTTCCCAGGGACAGAGCAGCGACGGGCGCTGCAACTCTCTGGACAAAATACAAGGGCCAGGAGAGGTGCGTTATCCACCCATCTGCGTGAGGTGCACCCCGAGTCTTCCTGAAGGAAGAGGGAAGGGGCAGCCAGAGGACCATGCGCACAGCACTGCAGTGCTAGTGGAGGAACAGGGTTTTGTTTGGTTGAGTGCAACTCAGAAGCCGTACAATTCACCCTTCAAAGTGCGGGCTTTGGTGCCTTTGTCATACTTACAACGTGCGAGTATCCACACCACCCAACTCGAGGACGCTTCCATCACTTGTGTGCCTTGTCCCCCTCCCCTCCACCGCCCCTGTCCATATCTAGGGAGCCACTCATCTGCTTTCTGTCGCTAGGGACTTGCCTCTTCTGGATGGTTCATATGAAGAGGTCATAACAATATGTGGGCTTTTGTGTTTGGCTTCTGAACACTCAGCATCGGGTCCTCGGAGCCCATCCACGTTGGAGCGTGAATCGGTGCTCCATTCCTTGCTGGAGGGGTTTGGGGAGACCATTTTACTTGGGTCCCACCCACCTAGAGTTCTTCCTACAGGGGGGCCGCCAACGTTATCCAAGAGGGGTCTATAAGCACCCTTCGCCAGGGGAGCCTCACTGAATGCTGTGGGAGGGGGCTGGCAGTGTCTGCCGTGGGGCCCCCACACCATTCTTACGGGGGTGAGATGTGGGCATATTGAATAAGGTCCATCATTCTTTGAATCAGTCACTAAACTCTTTTTGTCCCAATGGGCCGTTTTGAATGATTTCTTTCTGTTTCTAGAGCATAAGTAACGAATTATACACTCGGATTGTACTTTCTATTTGCAGGAGTTACGGTCCGAATGGAGACCATGCTTTGCTTTGGGCCTGTTGCGAGGTGCCCTGGACCGATTACCTCTGTCCTGGTTCTTCCTGACTCTAGTTGCGGCCTCTAACTAGTTGGGTAGGACGATGAGCAGGTCCCGTAACATGTTGGCATTTTATTTCCCTTGTTTGCAAAGTAGGGGTGGGGACAACAGCGGGTGGAGATGCACTGCACTCCGGTGGTACGAGCTGTCATCCATGGCTTCCTCTGCTCACTTTGTGTCGGCTGAAAGTTCCACGATAGAAAGGCCAAGAAGCAATGGACTTGAACCATCCGGGTGGCAGTGTGGGGGTCGTCCCGTGCCTGGCAGGCTGCTTAGCTGTGTCTCTGGCCGGCAGTATGCCCTCCCGTACTTGTGGCAATCAGAAGTGTCTCCAGACACTGCCGACTGTCCTGGGGGGAGCAAAATTGCCCCAGGTGGGACCACTGATTTAGAGAATTCCACCCTCTCTAGGGCACCGCAGGAGATTCCGATGCTGTTCCCCACTGCTGTGCAGTCCACGTGGCCTAGCCTGTCACCTGGCACTGTTGAGAGCCCTAGTGCGTCATAGCTGAAGCTGCAAACGTTGCTGTGTTTTTCCTTTACCCCAAAGCCTGTGTTGTATCGCAGAGTTTATTTGTTTGATCTCGCTGCCTTTCAAGTCCTACGAGACAGTGTCAGTAAATAGGTCATGTAATGCCACCATGCATATGAAGGTTACCTTTTCTAAAGAGTCAGGTTTTGATTTTTGATCGTCAAAAATGTTACCTTTAAAGTTCCACCTCATGCCAGTCAGAGTGGCTAAAATGAACAAATCAGGAGACTCTAGATGCTGGCGAGGAGGTGGAGAAACGGGAACCCTCTTGCACTGTTGGTGGGAATGCAAACTGGTGCAGCCGCTCTGGAAAACAGTGTGGAGGTTCCTCAGAAAATTAAAAATGGACCTACCCTATGACCCAGCAACAGCACTGCCAGGAATCGACCCAAGGGATCCAGGAGGGCTGATGCATAGGGGCACTCGTACCCCAGTGTTTATAGCAGCACTTTCAACAGTAGCCAAAATATGAAAAGAGCCTAAATGTCCATCAACTGATGAATGGATAAAGAAATTGTGGTTTATATACACAATGGAATACTACTTGGCAATGAGAAAGAATGAAATATGGCCCTTTGTAGCAACGTGGACAGAACTGGAGAGTGTGATGCTAAGTGAAATAAGCCATACAGAGAAAGACAGATACCATATGTTTTCACTCTTATGTGGATCCTGAGAAACTGAACAGAAGACCATGGGGGAGGGGAAGGAAAAAAAAAAGGTTAGAGAGAGAGGGAGCCAAAACATAAGAGACTCTTAAAAACTGAGAACAAACTGAGGGTTGATGGGGGTGGGGGGGAGGGGGGTGGGTGATGGGCATCAAGGAGGACACCTGTTGGGATGAGCCCTGGGTGTTGTATGGAAACCAATTTGACAATAAATTTCAAATTAAAAAAATAAAGTTAGGATGATTATAACAAGATCATAAAGAGTCACCTCCTGGGGCGCCTGGGTGGTTCAGTCGGTTGAGCGTCAACTCTTGGTGTCGGCTCAGATCATGATGTCACGGTTGATGGAACCCAGCCCCACATAGGGCTCTATGGTGATGGCAAGGAGCTGCTGGTGATTCTCTCTCTCTCTCCCCCTGCCCTCCCCTACTCGCATGCACACCAGCCCTCTCTGTTTCTCTCTCAAAATAAATAAACACTTTTTTAAAAAAGTTACCTCCTGAAATTGGTTATGATCATAAAATTGTGAGTTTGCCAATAAAAATAGGGGATGTATTTATTTACAGCTTTTTGCTATTATTAAATAAATAAATAGCTTTTTGCTATTATTAAATAAATAATATTGATTTATATGCCACAAAACATATGCTAAGCACTTTATATAAATTATCTTTCACTTTAGTTATGACTGTTTGATAACTCAAGCTTATAGAGACAAAGAAACTTTTATCTAAAGTAATGCTTATGCATTCTTTGTGGAAATGGGTTTTGATTCAAGGGAGTGAAAGTTCTGTCTGCTCCAAACTCAACCTGAAGTACTTAGTTCATGTGATTAAAGACACTGTTACTGTTTAGACATAGCTAACGATTGGGTTCAAGACAGGTAAGGGATGTGCATATTGCCTTCTCTTTCACCGAATCAAATTAAAAATTATGTGTGTGTGTGTGTGTGTGTGCACGCACATAGTATGCATTTATATATCTGTATGTCTACCTCTATCCAAATTTCCCCTTAGCAAAGACACAAGCCATGTTGAATTAGGGTCCACTCTCATGACTTTATTTTAACTTGATTACCTCTATAAAACCTTTATCTCAAACGGTGGTCACATTCTCAGGTATTAAGGGCTAAGACACGCACATACCTTTTAGAGCGAAACAATTCGACCCGTAACGGAAATTTTAATTAAGCAAAGGTAGTTACTAAATGCCGGTTCGATAATCAGCTACACTAAATATTTTGGTTTCACTTATTTCTATTTTTCTCCATTCCCAAAGCCAAAGTGTTTTTATGATTATTTTCCAAATGTGGCTGTTATGGAGATTTGCAAGAAAGTCGTGGTTAGAGGTTTATTACAAGTATGTCTTTGCGGCTGGTCTGAAGAGAGAAGGACATTTAACGAGGACAGGCACGCAAAAGGAGAAATATTTACAGTATACTGAAGGCATCGGCCATTTCAGAATTCATCAGAGAACAGTTGGGAATGATTTATTGTGGACACGCTTTAATTTGGTACACCAAAAAGCACATTAGGACCTCTGCAGACTCTGTTCCTTAGGTACTAAGGAATAAGTGATTTGTTATTGATTTATCCACTAGATAAAGAAGATTGTTACTGCAAAACCCCACAGCACCAAGAACTTCAAGGATAAAGAGTCGAAACACTGAGGATAAATGATGGATAGTTGTTGGGATAAATTTGAACGTTTCCCTGAACCTTAAATATTTGGCCACGTTTCTTTTAAGTCATATTACAAAGTCTCACATCTGCCCTGGATCTTCCTTAATAACCATGTTATGATTTGGGGCGTGTACATGTGATAGCTAGACAATAAAAGGTCTGGTGACTTCTGTGGGGCAGAATGAAACAGCTCGCATGTAGAGGGCAGGCCCTTTGTGGTGCAACCATCCTGTCCACACCCCAGCCAGGAGCTTCTCCTCGGGGCGGCTGCTCGTGCCTTTTTTTCTCCCCCCGGAAGGAACGAGATCCTTCTCCACTCAACAGGGCAAATTTGAGTTCCTGTTCCACCACACTCCAAAAAAGACGCAAGAGAAAAAAAAAACCTCCCTTCTCTGCATCCCACCGTCTGAACTCTGCCCTTGCGTGTTCTGTGGCTTGGTTACTTGAGCTAATAAAACCAACTTTTGGATGCAGGTAGTTTGATTTGGGCATCCCTCACTTAGAAACAAGTAAGTCAGCGGTAAATAAAGCCGTGCAAAATAGATGTGAATAGTTTAACTCTAAATGGAGCATTATAAGAAATAGCTTTAAATAATTGCACAAGTTACGTAGGGACACTGCTCTATTGATGGTTTAGAATTGAAAACTTTTTAAACGTGGGAAAGAAACTGAGCAAAGTGAAATTTCACAATAAATTGTCTGTGATACCTTGAAGTTGGTGCAGGTATAATTTTATAAGGTGACGCTGGTTCAATTACTAAGAGCAGAGACTTATTTCATCACTAGATGAGATGCTTTCACATAGAAAGTTCTTGCTTTCGATTAGCTATGGAAGGTAGCGAAGAGCTGTAGAGAAGAAAGGGCTGTCTTATGTTTCCCCAGGACCGAAGGAAAATGGGATGGAAATTAAAATATAATGAAAGTACTTCGGTTGTGATTCTCCTATCTTTACACCACAAACTAATTCTTGATGTATTTATAGAGAATGGAAAAAACAATTATTTCTCTAGTCCATCCCCAAATCCAGGGTCTGTGGTACATTTTATAAACATCTCAGTAGATAGCGAGAAAGGAAATATTAAGTGCCTAATATGCACCAACACTAGGCTACGTGATTTGTGTATATTATCTTTTTTAACCCAAATGGTAAACTTGGCCGAGCTATTAAGACTGTGGTTACAGAGGAGGAACAGAGAAGTGTAAGTAACTTGATGAAGTTCACACAGTTAGTAAAAGTCAGGTTCGGAACTGGTTTTCTTGGGTCAAAGCGCAGGCTACTTACATTCTCCTGTGTTATCTTCCCAGATAGGATGATTATTATTTTTTTCTGAAATGTGTATGAAATGCCAAACATTTAGAAGCTGTTTTAAGACTCTTTAAGATTCTGCCAATAGATTCTTTTTCAAGTCGGTTGTCTATCTGTATGCAGGGCTTCTCTACAAGGCTGTCTGCAGCATTTCTGTGGGCTTCTGCACATTGCTTCCTCTTAAGAATCCTTCCTACTCATCACTTCCGCTGTAATCACCATCACCATTATCACCACCACGACCACCACGACCACCACTATCACACCACCGCCTCCATAATCGCCTCGTCACCACAACATTCTGGTGGCTTATGGGGGCAGTCTTAAGCCATATGGGTTCATATTTCACATCAGATTCAATTCCATGAGCAGCAGGTGCTGGGTTTTTTTTTAAATTCATTGATAACCTCCTTTTCCAGGGTATGAACAATTTAAGGAACACTCCAGGCGCCTCGACATATTTCTATTTTATTTTAGTATTGTTTACATGCAGCCTGGTTTATTTAAGTGACAAGCTGATTCCTCCTAGTTTTTGGAATCGGTTTTATTGTGCACCTTTCGAGCTCCTTCTTTTCATTATTAAGAGAATGTCCTCTCCCTCCCCCTCCTCCCTCATGATTGTGCTCTAAGACAATTTCTTTCTATGGACACTTCATTTTGTGCTCTGCTCTTCGATAGCCAAAAGTAAAATCAATTCTTCCTTGACTCATAATGACAATCCATCAGGGAAGGATTTTGAGTTTTCTAAAGAAAGAAAGTTCAGAGTTTTCCCCGGCAATAAGCTCTTTCCGACTTTTTCATAGAGACTTGGGGAAACAAAAAAGTGGATGACTTGGGTAGATTTGTTCTACAACCTAAGTATTTAGCAAATAGCAGGTTGGTAAGATCTCTGTTCTTTCGTAAAAAGTTGGTGAGATTTTAATACGTTTGGTTTATCTGATTGTGCCATCACGCAACCTCTGGGTGTGGGTGGCACGGGAAAGGGTCTCTTCCCGGAGAGTTGCCGACGGTGATCCCCTTCTCACCTCGCCCCTCGTTTTCTCCTGAAGAATATCTCAAAACAATAATACCCCCCATGTGTACCCCTGCATGAATAAAGTGTTCATGCAACGTGCTGTCAGCACAGGCTGAGAGAACCAGGATTTGTCTTTGACCAAGGGGGAGAAGCAGCGATAGTTTACGGTGCTGTGTTTCGAGTTGTCTTACACTTGATAGTTGATTCTCCGAGAGGATCCTGATGCAATTGTGACCCGAGTGAAGACTCAAGATATAACTGTGCCCCTTGGCCGCCGTGAACCGTTATTTGCTGCCCACCACAACTGTAATTCCAGCCAAATAAACAATGAAGTCAGACTTGTCAAGAGAGTTCACTTGCACACGTTACCTTTGCTTCATAAAGAATAAAACACGAAGCTTTGCTTGCCGAGGATGGCACAAAGCGAGGCGTCTGTTCGGTGTCTCCATGTAATAACCCACTATTTAAAAACAAATCCTGCTAGCATACTTCACAGACCCAAATAACTCTCAAGGAAACCCTGACCATTAGCATTAAAGAGAGACAATGCGGAAGGTCTCAACGCAGCCTCTCTAGGTCTAGCCCTGGATAAAGACAGTTAATTATGCTCACAGATATTTATTACCTCAAAGTGTCTAAATAAAATGTAGCTCTTAAACTATTATCCAAGTAAGCCCAATGATTTTAACTGGTTCTTTTCACTTTGTATTGATAATCTGTACAGAAAAACATACATAAGCACACTTTCTCAAAACACAACCAATACCAACAAACATAATTTCTAAATGCAAAGAACGCCCTGAAAACTAATGATGAACTCATTTTCTTAGCCAATGTGACCTTCACGCGAAGACAGCTTTGAAAGAGCATTTACCACTGACAATACAAAACTTTGGGGTATTTTTTTTTAAAGGAAAATCAAATGGTTTGTCCACTAAAGAATCAGCATCAGATCCCTTTTATGCACTTGCATAAAAAATTCACCTTCACAAATAAAAGCGAGCTGCGAATCATTTATCTTTGCTTATCTCTTTGATTACCATATATTAATTAAGATGTGAATTACTACTTAAAATAAAAGGATGCCTGCGATCCAAAAAGAATTAAAAATGAATGCTTATATAGGGAGACAATGAGGAGGGTGATTCGGGAAGCGATTGAAAAATGAATGTTTACTTTTAATGTTTTACTTTGCTATTTTCCTTAAAAGAAAATCTATATAAATTTATATTGTTTGCACTCCGCTGTTCTCTGCTAGTCGGAGAGCAGCTGTTCTGCAGCATTGGTCTTTGAATGGCTGGATGGTAAGGCTCAATAATCTGTCGCCGCCCGGGTTAAGTGATGGAATTCATTTAAATGCCCCAGAAGTAATCATCCACAAAGAGTACATTATTTCTCTTTTATGAATTTTCAAACCTAATACTGATGGGTGGCATGCAATTAAACCTGATCAATATGTAATTTAGGTGGGCTGACATGTTTTCAAATTCGCAGAATATAGATTCTTTCAATATTGCAAGAGCTTAGTGAAACACTTAGCTTTTATAAAATAGCTAAGGCAGTTGAGTACAGTACGGAAAAAAAAAATGTTTAGCCAGAAGATATACAGAGAAGTAATTGTACCTGGAAACTCTCATTTGTGGACGGAAACCGTAACTGGGGAATTAAGAACAGGCTTGATCTTCTTCTCAACCCTGTCTCTGCTTCTGTCTCTCTTCCGAAGAGAAGGAAAGAGCAGGGTTATCTACATACAGGATTTTGTCTAGGGCCATCTTGGTAATTTTCATGTACAAATACTTTCAAAGGCATTATAAATACCAATCAAAAAACCGCAGAACATAATCTGTATTATAACGAGAAAAAATTCCAGATACGTTTATTCACAAAGCTTTTTTTGCATGGAACCAAACCGAGGCAAGAGGGAGAAAAAGAAAAAGGAAAAGGAAAAAAAGAAGGAAAGAGAAAAAGAGGGACGGAACGGAAAGGCCCGGGGAGGGTGGGATTACCATAATGACCCTTTGTGTTAAGCTAATAAACAAGGGTTAGTACACTGGCTTGTGACCCCAGAGGTGAAGGGCGCCTCTCTCCAGTATTACTAATTAGCTCGCTGTCATCTGCACAATAAGAATTACACTTGAGTTCCTATGATTTGACAGGATTCAATTTTAAATTTCATGCCTGAGGTCTTAAAGTGCTCTTTTCCCCCCACATTTGCATATCATACATGACCAAGCAGTTACAACAGGCCCGTGTCTGCCGGATTGGCGGGCGGGAGAGATGCTGGGACGATGCACAGCTCGCCATTGGTGGCGAGGCCTCTCCGTGGAGCGCCGCCTTCACACGCGCTTTTCATCCAACCCAGTCCTCTCGCCTTACGATGTGCTGGTATCCTCTGGACGTTGACCTATCGACGGTATACTTTTTGTCAAATGTTTGATTAATGCTCAGTAAACCTGCTACTCCTCATGGGCACATGATTTGCTTCCAGTGGGGGCCCCTGGCCCCGGGACAGTCCCCCCTTCCCCGTTTCCCAGTCTGCGCAGGGCCACCCACCTCCCACCCACTGTGTCGGCAGGACCTTGTTCCGGACTGCATCTCAGGCGTGCGGTCCGCTGCCCGAGGCCGCAGCCCTGGGAAGGCCTTCTTCTCGGCCACGGAAAGGCCACGTGGATCTGACGGAGACACATGGGAAGGGTGTTAGCAAACCCCAGCACTTGAGTGTCCCTGCTCTCAGCGCCACCGGGAGCCATGTGGCCCCAGCCCTGGCCTCGGGTGACACTCACGAAGACCGGGACGCGAGGGCGGGCACAGCTGAAAAACAGTCCGGGACTAAGCCAGCAGGGGCTGTGGTGTTCAGCTTGCATTGATGGCCCCAGCAAATTAGGCGGGGCTCTGAGCACCAGGCGACAGGAAGTGCAGGGTCTCCACGTGCTGGGACAGACACATGGACCCCGCGACATCATCCACGCGTGCACTGGGGTGCTTTGTTGCATTTGAAGATGCCTTGAAAATCTAAGTTTCCCCTTTTGAAATGTGACAATGTATTTTTACCACTGTGGAAAAACTTAGGCCAACAGGAAAAGAAAGGCGATGATATAATAGTTACCGGGTAAATACGTTTAATTAAAATTCCACTTGGACCCCACTCCGCCTTTTCTGAGGGTCTGGGTGCACAGAGGAGGGAGGCTCAGGAATCCCCTGGTCTTTTAGTATCTGAGGAGCAGGGAGGTCACAGTGGGCCACAGTAACTGAGTGTTAGCCATCAACAAACACACATCTCCACGCTAACTTCACATCTCACGCTAAGTAAAATGTCTCGGATCTCTTGAAGTCCTATCCGGCCCCCGAGTCCCACGCCGTCTCCCGAGAGATGATAATTACTCACAAGTTGGTGGACATTATCACGTATCAAAGACGGTAAAATGACTTTCTCTTTGTTGACTAGAAAATTGACAAAGGAAGCTCATGGTAACAGCAGCAGAAAGGGCAAAGGGTGAGCGCTGAAGGCACATGCTTGGAGCACAGGCGAGGAACAGACTCCCTCCACTGGAAGACCCTTAAGGACATCACTGGAAAAAAAAAAAAAGAGAGAAGAAGAAACTAGGAAACACACAGGACTTGAAGGAACGTCACACAGCACTTTGGTCATGAAGCAGTCGGGAACGTGCCAGCCGCCCAGAAGGCAGCTGGTGGGGTGTCCATCGGGACAAAGGCTTTGGAAGTCATGGTCGGGCACAGTGGTCAGGGTCTTACAGTTGTGTTCTGCTGTCCAGTGCCGTCTAAACAATTCATTCCAGGGTGCGGTCTCACAGTGGCACGGTCTCCGGGGAATCTCAGGAGGTGACCATTAACCAGGGCGTCTGTTTTCTCACGGGGGAGGTTGGTGTATATATGCACATCTACCTAAAACATACGTATGTTTCTCTTTCGATTTGAATGCCCACGTGAACATTGTGTGCGATGCGATAACATAATCTCAGATGCCATGATTTTATGAAGACATCTTCTCAGTGAACGCCTCCCTCCTGCGATGTCCCTCACAGAGACAGTCCTGTGGAGTATCCTGTTACGAACACATTCATCAAAAATCCATTCTAGCCAAACGCGAGATTTCCCTAAATGTGTCAGTCATTGAAATATATGGATTTATATCAACATTTAAAAGTTGAAAGGAAAAAGGGGGGAAAAATCCTTCACTCTCTAAAAATGTTCCTGTGCAGGCTCAGAAGACCGTGTGTGCGTAAGCCAGCTAAACACTTTGTAAAGATCTTGCCAGCTTGTCTGTCACTTGAGTGAGTTCTGTGGCAGCAGAGGACGAGGGTGAAGTCCCAGCCTCACCCACGTGTGAGCAAACAGAGAGCCCCGTGACTCATGCCCACACCCTCCAGGAAGTCTTTCTTCCTTAAAACGCTAACGTGTGATCTTGAAAGTGTCATTTAGAAATGCCTGCAGTGATATGAAGGCAGAGACATTCTCTGAGCTATTTGCTGGTCACTGGGACAGAAATGACAAAGGATTCTGTCCATTAGTTTTTCAATACAGTGCTCAATAGTAGTAGGAAATTGATGGGGTGGCTGGGGCATCACATCGAGGGAACTTATGATGCGGACAATAGCACTTTCAATAAAAGGGCTTTTGATTTTCTATGTGTCAAACTGTTTTAATATTAGGGCATTTCTAGGTCAATGAAGGGTTAATGTAGCATCATAAATCATATCCAAACAAGAGCCTTAAGCCTGCTCTACCTACACAGTAGTCTGTTAAGGTCAGAAAAGCGTCCAAAAAAAAAAAAATCACAAAACGGGAGGTCGCTAAAGCGATGTGGAAACCGCATTTATTTCACTGCCCCAGACATCGACATGGCAATACTAAAGAGAGTGAAAAAAAGGTGAATTAGAAATTAATGATTCTCTGCTATGTAAATGGCAATTAAAGGGCATGGCCCGCTGCAGGCTTGGTCCCGAAAATCGTCTCCATTTGTTTGGATGGAAATTCAGAGCCTAAGCACATGTCGCAGTGAGCCCCGCTACGTCTTTATTGAAAGCTATCATCTTCCCCCCACACAGACCCCCAAGTAAACGGAACCTGCACCCTATCCATCCACCTTTGCGATAGAATGTCAACGATCGCGTTGTGCGGTTAATCTTCGGGTATGAATAAGTAATGCGTGTTCCAGAGAGCCCTGGCCCGGATGCCGCTGCCTCCATGTTCCACGGCAGCCAAGCTCGATAATTCACATTGATCCCCACCCTGCACATCCGAGCGCTGCCCTGACAGAGCTACACTGTGGCTGCTATTTCTAAGTTGTCCCTTGTCGGGAAAGCTCCAGAAGAGTTGCTCTCTGAGAGGGGGCCGAGCTGTTCAGTTTTGAACCCATTAAAAACAAACAAAAAAAAACCCCTTTCAGCACCATTACCGGGAAGTGCAATTAAAAAAGATGACAAATTCAATAAGATTTAATGAAGAACAGGAGGAATGCAATGGAAGAACACATTTCCCATTTTGTTTGTGCTTTTAGTCTAAACTAGCCACATATATTACACCTTGCATAGAGATCGTGTTGGGGGAGGAGGAGCCTTTTAGGTACACTCTTCGGGAAGCAGAAGATCGCACGGAGCCACGGCAAAGCAAGCGGGACTGGCTGCCGGAAACCGCAGGTGCGCGCCTTCTGTCGCGGACGGTCCCCTCTCCCGAGAAACCACGCAGAGCCGAACCCGCGCACGCCGCACAAAACACAACTCCGAGAGCAACGCAAACTTGGGCACCATTTGTCACTTAAAATCTGCAAGTCCCTGCAATATTGGGTGCTCGCACATAAAACAAATGGGCTCTGGGAGGGCAGGCTGCATTGACAATCCGGCAGAGAGCAATTTTCTGTCGTTTAATGAAGGATGGAGAGAGCGCTTGACAAAGTGCCCGCTCATTACAAGTTTGTTTTTGTGTGTGTGTCTGGGTGGCCGACAGAGAGAATGTGCGTGTGTGATGAAAAGGTAATGTCCCCAGTTCAATCTTCTTAGACAAGTTAGAATTGTTAAGGGCAATCCTATTTTATCGTGAATTCATTTGGACAGTACTGAACAAAGAATCAACTGAACCAGCACCCTGGTGGTATTTCTTTTTAGCTGAAACCATGCAAAAATATTGTGTGGTTGCGGCTTTTCGGGCCTGCGCCCAACTCTGTGTAACATCAAGATGATGCATCTATGTATGTGCATATAATTTTACAGTGACTAATAAAAGATCCGATTAATTTAAAATCTGTCCAGTCACAAATACATATGACATGTGTTCAGCAGCTGTACGCGTTCTCTTCCAATAGTCAATATATTATTCAATATTCATTATATTGACGTCCAGAATACAACGATGGGTTGTAGCATCGCAATGGCCATTACTTGAATTTTGTCCTCGTCGAAAAGAAGTAACTTAGGCCATGAAACTAATCAACAGCTGGCCAAATTCACCTATATCCAAACACAAATTTGAACGATTCTTAGATCAGAGTTCTGGAAATCAAGGGGGTAAAATAAAAATACGTAATCATTTCTAAAAGTTGAATCCACAATTCTTTTAGTTTAGTCATTTGAACCCATGGAAAAGAATCAAGGATTTCTTCTTCTTCTTCTTTTTTTAATAGGTAAGATATTAAGGGACAGGGTTGTACAGAGATGTGCACTGAGAAAACCATGAGGAGGCTTTTGTTAATAATACCTAAAGACATGTCTTCTAACCAAGTGCTCGCTCCGGTTTTCAAGAAGACACATGGAACGCATACACACACACACACACACACACACACACACACAGAGATTCTGAAATAATCTAGGCGTCATCTCTAGGTAATTACGTAGGTCCGTATACAAACAACAAAGTACAAATAACATGCAGGGTCCTGAGGTTCACGGGTAAAAGACAGGGTCCCGCCTCCCTGGCTACAGGCTCTCCCGTTTACACACACACTAGGTCTGGGATAAAGATGCATCGTCCACTTCTTTGTTCCACAACAAAATCTCTCGCGACTGCCTGAAGTTCAGTCCTTTTCTACATTCTGCTTTTCCAAGTTGTCAACTACATGTAAGATGCTCTTGTGATTTCTTTATTGTTCTTCAAAAATGAATCGAGGCGTCAAGGGAGACTCCGTGTCTCCTAAGTGGGATGGTGGACAGACGCGACGCCGGCCGTGAACGCGTGCAGCTCTGTCCGGTTTTAAGGAAGAAGTTGGAACCAGTGGGGAGCCAGAGCACAAATGGAAGGTTCTGATCAATGCTTGTATCAGAGGTCACGCGCCGAAAGTCTTCATGCCCAACGCCAGCACCACAAGATTTATAAAGTCCTCTCCTGACGTAACACACTACAAATTCTACCTCTTGCTGTCTGGTGATTTCGCTTTCACGGAGGTAGTTATGGTTCCCTAGCCAAGGACGTGGTGGTGACAGCAAGGCTGGGGTAGGACTGAGTCCTGGGGCCGTTTTCTTTTGTAAATAAATGAATGGTGCCCCCTGCCCCAGAAGCAAGTGTTTGTGTGCACATAGATTTGTTTAGGTTTCACACATGTTTGGTTTTACAGGTAATTTCTATAATTTTATAGACAGTGGGTTATTCTGTTGTGTTTGGTGACCAGTCTGTAGGAAGGACAAAACAGAATAGCTGTCACCTAGCGTACCCTTAGTTACAAGGTTCAGCTGTCAAAGCACCTCAGTCATTCCAAAACACATATTTGGTTTTTTAAATGTGAAATTTGTCTCAACCATAGAAATTTATGAACAACGTAAAGTTTTTAGAGATATTTTTTAGCCTCCTCATTTTATATATTTGAGGATAATATCTAAAATTATTTGTAGTGAAAACACCAGGAACTTCAGGGCAAAAGTCGTGGGTTTTTTTCACTGTAACTTTCATGGCCTTATTTAAAATAGAAGCTCCAAAAATGATTGGTTGTTTGTTTACTAAACACTGATCACAGTAATAATATGTGGCCGGAAAACCAGCGGCCCTGAGAAAATTGAGGCATAACGTACCATTTACGGGTGCGAAGTCCTTATTGTCTGAGAAGTTCTCATTTTGTAGGACATATACGTGTCGTGCGTCATATCGTATACATCAGGTGAGTTACCAATACACTTTATTTCTGTCATAAAACAAATAATCACTGTGTTTGTGAAATAGACCTTCCTGGACACATGGGTCACTGCCGGGTCCAGGGGCAGGTGTTGGTAGAAACTCCCGTACAGCCACCGCCCCTCCCAGGACCAGCCTTCCTGACTGAGCTGCCCTGAGTGACCCAGCCCTGCCTCCTCGAGCCAGGGGCAGCCAGGGGCCCCCACCCCAAACTACTCAAGCCCCCATGCAATTTTGGCAGGCTTAACTGAGAAACGCAGAGGACGATGCCTTCAGCAACGAGCATGATGGCAGAGAAGGTGGCCCGGAGAGCAGCTCGGAGGCACCTCGGCCAGTGCCTCGCAAGGTGGGCTCTTCCCAAACAGAAAGTACACCTGACTGGAAACTGGAAGTGGATAGGAAAGAGAATGAGATCCATCCAAGCCTTCTAACCGGGTGCCTATGCTGTGCTCCGTTGTGGCAGCGTCTGGGTAGAGTTCCACACGGCGGGTGACGCCACGGACTACTTTGTGGCAAGAAGACACCTCCTTGTCCGTGAAGTTGGAGACATCGTCAGAAATTAAACAGGTGCAAGGATCTCAGTGAGGGTCTTAGAAAGAGAAAGACCGGGTGGCTCAGTCGGTTGAGCGTCCGACCTCTGCTCAGGTCACGATCTCACGGTCCGTGGGCTCGAGCCCCACGTCGAGCTCTGTGCTGACAGCTCCGAGCCTGGAGCCTGCTTCCGATTCTGTGTCTCCCTCTCTCTCTGCCCGTCCCCCACTCAAGCTCTGTCTCTCTCTGTCTCTCAAAAATAAATAAATGTATGAAAAAAATTAAAGAAAAAAAGAAAGAGAAAGGACAATGTTAGTGCCAATGAAAACAGGAGGCACAATATGGACAGTGGGTGGGGAGGGCTGTTACGACCCGGAGTCAGGGCTGACTTCCCAAGATGTGAGTCCTGAGCAGAGCTGAGAAAAAGGCCTGGGCTGGGGCCGGGGTCGGGATGACTCCCAGGAAGAAAGACAGGCTGTGGGCTGGGGCGGGGGCAGGGCAAGAGTGAGGGGGACCGTAGAGCCCAGGGAGGGTGGCCCCGCAGCACAGCCGGGCCTGGACCAGTGGGAGCCTCTCTCGGCCGGAGGGGAGTCTCGGGCCCCGTGCTGCTTGCTCGCTTTTTGTGCCCAGTTTGTGATGCTGGAAACACTCGGTGGACGGATGAGAGGCCGTGAGGGAGCAGAGCGACTGTGAAAGTCGGTGCGTCGGTCTGGGGGCACACGCCCAAGATCTGGCCAAGTGAGGGTCTCCCGGCTTCACTGCCCCGACATCTTACGGGTGTCAGGCAAACCCGGGAGCTGTGTCCGTGCAGGCCCCGTCTGCCCCTCAGCAGAGAAGCAAAATGATGGGGTTTCATGACACGTAAATAGTCGTTGGATTTCTAAACACAAGACGAATCCCCCCGGATGACCCTTGGTGACGTGAGGGCCTTCCCATCATGGTGACTTCTGGTTGTCATCCCACTGGTCTGGGGCAGGGACTCCTTCCCCCCCTTTGTGAAGAATTTAGCCTTCTTTTCTCCGGAAAGCTTGAGTTGGCATGTTGGCGCATGGAGAAGAGTCTCCCTCCCTCCCTCCCTCTCTCTGGCTCCCACTGGTCCCCTCCTTACTTCAGAACTGTTTTCCTGAGGACGGCCTACCCATCGGGAAGCTTCTGAGAACAGATGATGCATCACTTTGTTAATCAGACTCCAGAAATGGTCCACGCGCTTTTCTGCTTTACATGAAAATGAACGTGGCTACTTCTGAATCTTAAAAAAAAGGAAATAAAGCATACAACTGAAATAATGTTTCAATGTCAGCTAAGGGAGGGGCTGATAAGTTGGGGGGTATGTGTGAGACAATGAGCCATTTTCTGTAAGTGGAGGTCAAAGTCTTCATTTTATAATAACTCACCACCACTAACCTCCCCACGGTTTGCTGGAAGATGTGTCACAGCTACAGGCTAATCACACTGAGGCTGGGTGGTTATTTGCAGCAAAAGCCTCTGCATAAATGGTATTTTCAGAATTTGCTCGTCGGTGCTGGCATTACATCCTGTGTTCATAGACTGCCCGCTTCTGCAGGTTCTCGGTTACATACGTACACGTCACCTGCCTTCTCTGCAATGAAGCCTGATTCACATACAAAAATGAAAACATTCTGTATTTTCTGAGCGGTGTCTTCCGTGCACTCTTCTGGATCATTCCGCCAATATTCAGATTGGCTTGTACATTTCTGATGAAGCGACCTGACAAACAGGTGATAAAACATTCTCCAACTCCTTCCCCTCCCCCCCGAAATAAAACAACAAAGGAAACAACTCCCTTTGCAGGATATACACAAGAAACGAACCAGAGGCCGTGTGCCTCCTGCGTGGCATCTGTGAGACACCCCCACGATGGTGGCTTTCCTGGTGTAAATACCAATCTGATCAGAATATCGTATATTATTGGATTTCTAATTTTCTGTGAAAAGACCAGGCTATGTTGAGCAGCCTTTAGCAAGCTGTCACAGATGAGACCAATGAGCACATCCTGACTTAACACACGGCGAGGTTGCCAAGGATACGCTGCTGAGGGACCGGGGTCAGGAGTCAAACTGACCAATATTGAGCAAATTGCATTGGTTTGAATGATTCCCCCTGAGCTAGTAATGATATGGCAAGCACATAGTTAGGTCTGCAGACAGATAAATACTAGATTTGAAGATCAACCGAGCTGCATTTGGGATCGACACGTGTGCGCGCGCTTGTGTGGTTTGTGCGTGAAATATACAAAAATACACACAGCGAGTCGGGCAGACGGTAAGTCTGTAAAACTACAAAAGCGTGTGTCCATCTGTCTACGCGCGACCCTCACGGAAGCTGAACCGGGGCCGCGCACAAAGCTGTACAAGAGGGACCACTATACGTGTACTAGTACGAAAACTCTCTGCTGTATTTTTTTTTTCTGTTTTGATTTTCATAGTCGTGATTTTTTTCCGCCTCAAGGCATAACGCGATTCTCAGAGTAGCACAAAACTAGAGAAATACTACCTAAGGCATTATTATTTTATGCAATCGCCTCCCCAAACTGTCTCAAATATCTGACACGCAGAAAGTTGAATTATCAGATTGCAGAAGCCGCATAAAGCTTAAGAGGAAAAGGCGAAGGGGATGAGTGGTAGTCTTCCTAATGAACATTCTTCCAACCATAGAAATGAATACTTTCTTCCTGAGCAATCAATGCATCAATCCATATGGCTGCCTTTCCATCATTAAGCTGGCTAATTAAGAGGTCGACATGTTCTCCAAGCCTCAGCTCGCCTTCCTCACCTGGCCTTTTCAGACCGTTTCTTACAGCGTCTGTCATAACCGGAGAACTGGAAACCATACACTCGACAAAGTGAGAGCATGTCCCCTGCCTCTACAATTTAGAGGACAGCGGGCAAAAAACGGACGCCCCCAAAGGTTCTGATGCAGGACAGAGTTCTCCTGGCTCCTTTCTGACCCTTCCCCAGACCCCTGCGCCTCACCGTTGGCCTTTCCGACATAAAACCACTCCCAATCTGCCCGCATCCACTGATTACCATGAATACATGGCCCAAATCAAGTGGAAAAAAAGAGGCTGCTATAGATAATTTCCCGACAAACTGACTTCGCTTTTCTCCAGGATAGAAGTAACATGGTTAAAAATCTAAGATTCTACCAATTTTAGTGCAAAGTTGAGCAAAGAGGTCAGGGAAAACAGACCAAACACAGGTAAAAGATAAATTCTATTGGGTTTCTTCTCTTCCCACGTAAGTGAGGTTTAGGACAATTTGAAAATGCTGTACAATAGGAGATTTATAATCTCAAAGAAAAAGTGCTTCCTCCTCTTTAAACTGTTTTCTCACGGATGCATGTTTTCCAGAAATGACTTTAATCCCAGTTTCTGTACCCTGATACGATTTATACCCTCGGCTTGAAAAATGTTGTCTCCTGTGTATATTAGGACGCAGACGTATTGGGTGCGCTTGGGCATGAATAAAACCAGGCAGCATCATGGAGCCCTCGGCAGTATTTTGATATGTATCTAAGCGAGTTGCCCGAGCTATTTAATTTATTTCTTTACAAAGTTTCTTTGTTTCCATTCCTTTAAGTCAGGGGGCGGGGGGGGGGGGGGGGGAGTCCAAATTGGCTGCTTTAAAAGAAGGAGGAGCGTGGATATTTATATCTTAATGAATGTGGTGTGATACTCTTTCTTAATCTAAAGAAAAGGGAGAAATGGCCGGGACATTTCTAGATAGATGGTTAAGAAGAGAATCATTCTGAGTCTGGAGCGGTACATTTATAAAAATGCTGAGTTTTGTCTCTGTTCAATTGGGATACTGACCAGAGGATGGCTAGAGGCAAGATAATTAAGTTTCCTTTACTAATTTAGTTCTTTGTAGTGTCTCCCAGGAAAGCCTGCTGCCCAGCACATCAGCCGTTGGTGTTGGATCGTCTGCCAGAGTGAGAGATGCTGTCCTGAAGCTTCCTCCGTGAAGCGTCCTCACATCGCCTCCTGAAAGGGGCTGCTGAGATATTTCAAATGTGCGTGTTCTATCTCATGCATGTCCCACAATCTACACTAATTACATCGTGATTCCGGGATGCGTTTCAATAGAGAGGTGATTTATGAAGAAGATGCTAGAGAGAGTCTATAGCAAATAATAGAAAGGAAAATTAATAAATCACGGCCCTTTTCACATAAAGAAAGAAAATTCTTTGTAAGGTGAGCCATTTAAAACACAATTAGCTCATTCAAGTCTTGGCAGCAGGAAATAGTGTTTTTAGAGCCGCAGCGAATTCCCTGCTCACTTCAGATTTAAAGACAGGTGAGCAGGCGTGCCCCGGAAACTTCTCCAGCACGCACTTCCCAAGTTGACGTCGTGCCCACCTCGCCTCTCGAGACCCTGCCCCCCGTTTGCATGTGGCTGTGCCCGGAGGAGAGGAGGCTGTCACGGGGTCTCTGTGCCCTGGTCCCGACTCCACGCATGAACGGACATCAGCACATAGGAGGGCGCTAGGTGTCCAAAGCACTATTTTGGAAATCAATGCGCCCACTGGCATGAAAAACGCCCTGGTGGGGGGGAATGTCTTGTAGGTAAATACTCCAAGCCCGGAAATACTTAATTCAACCACCTTCACCCTTTGGCTTCTGTCCCTGCCGCCCCTTCCGTGCGCTGCTCTGTTTCTACCCTGGAGCCACCTCCCCCCCGCCCTGCACCGTCGTGGTGGTCAGCGTCCCCCCTGCTCGGGCTCCGTCCAGTGCCCGCAGCCCGACACCCCGAAGCAGCATGTCCAGCCCATCCAGCCCGGACCTTGTCCTGAGAGGGAAAGGAAATGAAAACAGTTGTGCACATTCAGGAGAAGGGAAAGCCACGTCATTTCTGTGGCTTTCCCGTCACCCATGGAAACCCTTCTCTACCTCTTCCTAGGCGCCCCATACTCCTTCCACCATGACAGGAGCGCTCTCCCAGATCCCTCCTTTCCTCTCTTTATCCCGACGCCTCGGTCTAGATCATGAGCTATTTTCTGGGCTCCCCGAGCTCTCTCCAAGAAAGAAAGATACACATGGGCAGCCTAGGAAATGCAGCTTGAGTGTCTCAGTGGTGCTTACTGCCCGCTAGGCCACTCCATCTGCACGGCCAAGGCTCAACTTGTCCACGAAGTTCAATGTCTACTAAACAAAACAACATAGATGCCCCAAAGTTTCTCAATAAAATATTTTATCATATCTACAATGACGAAAATTACGAATAGCCTCAAATCTGCAAGGCTAAAGAATGGTCAAAAATTATGGCCAATACCTATTGTGGAATATTCCGGGATATTAAGTGAATATACAAGAAAATATTAACAGGCATGGAAAAGAATGCACTATATTTTTTAGGTTATAATTTAGGATATATATCTATATATATCACATATATTTAGGTCATATTTATAAATTGCCTTTGCAAAATATATATTGCATATATAATCTAAATTTTTTATCTATAATCTAAGTTTATGCATTATCTACCTATATTTCTGCAAAGAAAATGTATTTACGCAACAGAAGTTATTTGGTACTTTCTAGGTATCAAGTATTGTGTTACACGGCTCCCACATAGAAAATTATGCCTTCAGGGGCGCTTGAGTGGCTCCGTCAGTTGAGCGTCTGACTTCGGTTCAGGTCCTGATCTCCCGGTCTGTGAGTTCAAGCCCCGCGTCGGGCTCTGTGCTGACAGCTCAGAGTCTGGAGCCTGCTTCAGATTCTGTGTCTCCCTCTCTCTCTGCCCGTCTCACTCATGCTCTGGCTCTCTCTCTCTCTCTGTCAAAAATAAATAAACTTAAAAAAAAAAAGAAAATTATACCTTCAATAAACAAATGCATAATATTCAGCATCCAATGAATGCATTCGAAACGGTAAAAACCAGCACTTTTCTCTTAGAAGCTGTGGTTATGGTCACTTATGGTCATCTTTTAAATTTCCTGTTTGTGCTTTGTTATAGATCGCAGAGCACTTAAAACGTGTCTTAACTGTATAATTGGAAGCAAAACAATGAAACTTGAAACTCACCTATACTTCCCCCAAAAGTGTTCCTCATCTGCTTCTCCTCCCCTACTTCTGGCTAACGACCTGTTTGTTGATAAGAACACTGTCCTTCTGCCTCCGTGCCCTCGCTGAAATCCACGTGTCACCGGTCACCGACCCTGCCCTCTCTTCTGGAAGGTCTCCAGCAGTCACGGGCTTCTTGGGGTCCGGAGTTTTTCCCTCCTCTGACACATAAGTCACTCTGTAACCAGGGTTTCCTGCTTCGCTCCCTGAAATCTATCCCGTTCCATCATCCCTAAAGGGAGAAAGCCACCCTTTTGCCTAGAAGAAGCCTTGGGGCCCCTTTCTTGCCCACAGATGCCGTTCCCGGGCCTTCCGCAGCTTGCCAGCCAAGCCATTTTGCACTTCAGCCACTCAACAGCCATTTCTTTAGCACCCTCCGCTAGCGTGAGTGTCCCCCTGTGTTCGTCGGAAGCACACCCGTTCTGTCCCCGCCAGAGTCCACTTTCCCCATCGAGTTGTCCCTAACCTCTCACAGGAGGACGTGTCGGCCTCGTGTACCCGAACAGTCGCGTGTCCTGGCGCCAGGTAACGTGCTCGCCGGGAGCGCCCCCCCTTTGTTTCCTTGTAAGTTTTACATCTTGGGATCCTCCCACTGCTTCGTTTCACAGAAGTCCTTGGATTCACCGCCAGTTACCTGCACCTTGCTGCCTTCCTTCCCCTCCTGGATCAGGGATACTCCCCGCGCCCAGAGAGGCTGCCCAGCTGGGCTCCCTCTGCACACTCGATGTGTCCTCTGGTGGCATCCCTAGCGGATGGAGACCTTGGGAGCAAGGAGGGTAAAGTCAGGGCACTTGTTCCTCAACTTCCCCCCGGGGGGACACCAGGCAGCGGGCCCCTCACTGGAGCCACAGCCCCCGAGGGCTGACCTTCTCCGCATCACTTGCGTGGGTCCTGGGAGTTCCTCCCCTACTCGACTTTACGGTTCTGGAAGCAAGACTGCACCTGTTCCCATTAGCCCACGATGAGCTGCCTCCTGTCGTCCCCTCGACCTGGACACACCTGTCTGGACAGCCCCCTCAAACTGACCTGTTTGAACGAGCCCCGTGTTTCTAGCAGAAACCATGACTTTCAAAGTTCCAGCACATTCTAAGAAGAGGTCTATTCTGCCGGGCGGGGGGGGGGGGGACGCAGGACACGAGACAGGATTCAGAAGCCAGGGGGGTTGCAAGTATACTGCAGAGGGTATTTTTAGAAGGTGTCATCATCACTTTGCTTCAAAGACTCTGGATTTCCGGGGTGTCATATATATCGATATTCAAATATAAAGGCAAGAATTCCAGTCTTCCATAGATCAATAGTAATTATTTTAGAATAGTCGGATACATTGATTTATCCGCATCTCTGACCCCTTCCGCTAACACAAATGAGCAGGCACCGCACGCGTGCATGCTCCCATACACGCAGGGCATTTCGTTCCGGGTTTGGGTAGTGGCCGGACGGTGTTGTTTGTCTGACAACTGGCCTCAGCCTCTGTTCTCCGCCTTGTGGTGTTTGAGCTCGTTGTTGCCCGCGTCCACTCTGGTGAGCATTCCGAGAAAACACATTCACGGCGGTCCGTTTCTTTGCACGGAGCTTCCAGCGCGGGGCTTCAGATCCGCCTGCTCTCTCTCCTTCCCGTGTAGAGCATCTGTTTTCGTTAAAATGGTTGCTTCCAAATCTTCCGTAACTCCTGCTCAGCAGAGGCTTTGGAGGAGAGGAACGGTGGGCACCCGTGTCTGTAGGTGCCACGCTGGCAGAATCGGGGTCATTTAACCCGAAGAGGAAGCATTTCGCCTAATGGAAGTTGCATGGGTGGCGAAGCATTTATTCTGTGGCTAAAGATCAGCGTCTGATA
Organism: Prionailurus bengalensis; assembly: GCF_016509475.1. Classification (NCBI taxonomy): domain Eukaryota; kingdom Metazoa; phylum Chordata; class Mammalia; order Carnivora; family Felidae; genus Prionailurus; species Prionailurus bengalensis. Next base: position 92,732,228 of record NC_057356.1, on the reverse strand, counting down.
AAATCCAATCCGAGCCTGGCAAGGAGAGACTGTATCTGGAGGGGTGACTGAAGGGGGTGAAGGAACGGGGGCCCTGGGGGGGCTGTGGCTGGTGGGTCCTGCGGCAGGAAGGCTCCTCTGTCTATGACTCCCAAGTGCCTCAGGGACAGGCATAGGGTTTTGTCTCAGCAGGAGCAACGGGAAGGCCAGGGAGAGCCTGGCGTGGGGTTGGGGGTGAGCAGGGCTGGCTCCGGGAATGTTTCCTCCTGAGCTTTCTTCTTGGGGGCGGGTGTCTTCTGGTGCTGGCGGAGGGCAGGTCCAGCTTCGGAGCCCGGGAAATGAGACAAGTTGAACCTGAGTTTGGTTAATAGCTGTCTTGTCGGATAAATCGGTGGGGCCAGGGGTTCCGAGAATCCCTGTTGGGACACAGAAAGGGGCTTTGGGGGTGTGCGTCTTCAACCCGCTCATTCAAACTTTTGTTGTTTTTCCCAACCACGAGAGCTGATATTTTCAGAATAGATAACGGAGAGATAGAATGAAATCTCCTTTGCTCAAGGTCTCAAACGATCAGATAAATTCCTATTTCTCTAAAATTGTTTAGGTTGTAATCACCAAGATGGAAAACGATGCTTTTTGGAGGCTGTGATTTTTTTTTTTTTTTAAACGGGAACTTTGGAGGCAGGCAGCTCTGAGTTGGGCTCTCGCCCAAACCTGATGGCCGTGGCCTTGGGCAGGCTGTGTCCTCCCTCATCGATACGTAGGACTCATGGCAGCCAATATCCCAGAGGTGACGGGAAGGGCCAAGGAGGTAGTCTGTGAACTCGTTGCCACAGTCTGGTTCATATTTAGAAATGCCCGGTAAAGGGGACAAGTCCCGTTAAGAGTAACAGGGCCGATAATAAAATGACAAGGCTCCTTTCATGCTCTTACTGCGAAGATAAGAGAAAGCTCAACACTTCAACCATAAACTGTGCTACAAATATGATTATTAGCAATACTTAGACTTCTTCATTCTTATGGTCATGCCTTAAGATTTAATTATTACAATTGTTTAAAAGACATCGATCCTTTAGGTCGTACATCGGCCAGCCACCTGTTCTCCCAAGACAAGACTGCCAAGAATATGCCAACATCAAGGCGGGCGGAAAGGAGCCGCACGTACAAGATACGACAGCAAGGTTTTTCCGTATAATTTACATTTCCAATTCTAGAGGAGGAATGCAGCTTTCGGGTCGCAAAGTCAGTTAGTTACCCTCCCGCTTCTATCACTATTAGGAATGAAACACTAGAAAACATTAGAAAAGTCGTGATTCCAAAGGCATTTTCCTCATTACATGTGCAGTGGCTCTTAAGTACAGTACAAGGCTGCAAATGTAACTGTATCCTTATTACGGGAGGTAATGAGGCCTTAAATTGGGGAAAATTTAAAGACTATAGTATTTTATTGGTATAACTTTCCAAAATGATTGCTTACGAAGCTATTAAATGGATAATTCATCAGAACAATAGAATATAGAAACCGTGGGATTAGAAATAACCCTGCCCCTAAAAGTCATTGCCGCCACTTTCTGACTTGTCGGGGTTGCTGTTGCCCACAGCCCTCCCGTGTGCGGCCCTGGGACCTTGTCTCTCTTCTGCACACCGTGGGCTGTCGCGGGACTGCCGTGCTCAACGCTGTTCTCTGTGGACCAGACGCCGCTCCCTCTGTCCGCTGGGCACCCTCTTCTTCGAGAGCCGCCCTGGCCTCCACCACACGTGCAGCCTTTGTGCTGCCTTCTGCAAACCTTGGGGGGGCCTGCCGGCCAGCACGTACCCCCACCTTCTGTGCCGGGAGCTCCCCGAGGGCGAGCCGAGTCTCCCTTCTGCAGCTTTGGAATTCAGCATCCCGTCTGGTATACAGTAGGGACTCAATAAATGTCTGTTGGCATTTATTTGACATCAATCTTAAATGATTATTTAAGTGACACCATTATTTCAACGCTTCTTGTGCTGAAAAGCCAATCTCTGTACCACAAGTTGCGCTCAAAGCTGGAGGCCAGGACGGCTTACTGTGGAGGGACAGTGGCCTTGGCTTGCAAAGGGAGCAAGGGCAGGTGTCCTGCAGGAAGCAGTGTCCTGGTGGCTTCCCAGCGCAGGATGGCAGGGCCCAGCATGGGAACCTCGCTCACCAGGAGCCAGGCGCAGCCCAGGGGAGGCCCCGGATGGAGACCGCTCGTCGTAGGCGCACGGACAAGCCATCCCGAAGGCTGCAGGGAGCCCCTCCAGGTCCTTCCGTGGGATTCGGTTGTAGTGAGATGGGGGTGGGGCAATGCTTTTTCTCATAAAATTTGGGAGAGGGAAGAGGAAAGATGAGCCCACAAAGTGCTCTTCTCGAGGTAAGGGATGAGTGTGATGAAGAAAAGGGGGCGGGGCACCCGGGTGGCTCAAGAGCGTGTGACTCTTGGTTTCAGCTCAGGTCATGATCTCATGGTTCATGACTTTGAGCCCCATGTCGGGCTCTGTGCTAGCAGCATGGAGCCTGCTTGGAATTCTCTCTGTCTCCTTCCCTCTGTCTCTCCCCTGCTCTTGCTCTCTCTCTCAAAATAAATAAATAAAGTTAAAAAGAAGGAAGAAAGAAAGAAAGAAAGAAAGGGGGCAAGACAGCCTCGCAAGACTCCGGTAGAGAACATGTGTGTGGGGGGATCTATGTGACAATAAGTGCCAAGCACAAAATGCACGTGTGTATGCGTGTGTACAATGAGTGTGCTCGTCACACCTGCTAGGAGAGCAGTGAGTCTTTAAAAACCAGTGTCAGTAAATTATGTAAAATAAAACAGAAGTTTTTCCACCATGAGCTTATGTGAAAAGGGAAAGTTGAGGGCTTCGTGGCAACGTTTAGAAAATAGAGGGAGATTTAAACATGTGCAAAAAAGGGTAAAAAATTAAGAGAGTATCACACAAGTGTCCTTCTGGTTGCTGCCGCTCTGGGGCTAGGGCCCGTGAGCCCCAGACCGGAACGGCACAATCCGGGAGACTATGGGGCCGTGGTCCTAAATCTACGAGCTGAGAAAACCATTCTCGGGTAACATGTCCTTGTTCACAGAGTCCGAGTCATTGGCTGCAAAAGCTGACCTTGGACATGAGATTACCTAATGCAGCCGTGGCCGAGGTGCCCTGAGTCCTCCCTACCGGACGCTGCTCCGGTGGGGGCCAGGGCCACAGGCAGAGTCCCGGGCCAAGTGTGCAGCTGGGATGGGAGTTTGCACCAACTTCCCACGTGCATCAGCAGCGTGGCTCTGGGAGCGCTCTTGCCTCTTGGGGAGCCAGTCTGGATTCTATTTCCATTTTCTACTCCTTTAATATTCCTTCCCGGGGATTCGCATCCCACAGCCTCAAAATACCCAAATTCCCTGCCTCTGAGGGGGATGGGTGTAAAGTATGTCGTTAGTATTAAAATAACTGAAATCAACAAGTTATAAATCCTGGCTGTTACAATGTTTCCACCTTTAGAGGGCTTAATCAATCCGTTCATGTTGTTCCAATATTCCTTAATGATTTACTTTGCAATGGTTTGTTTTTAAAGAGTAAAACCCTCTTCAAACAAGCACTGCTAAGTATGAGTTCCCTGAGAGGCTCCTTGTGAGCCCCCGCGCATATGCCTTGAGCTAAAGGTTGGAATTTGGACACCGACGACCCCCACCCAAGAATGTGTGACAAACAGCAATAAAAAAAGGCCGGGTTTTGTCTTTATGTGGTTACGTAAACTGGTGCTAATTTTTTTTTTTTAAGGAAAAAAGGATCCTACGGCAGAGTGACAGAGGGATGCTTCAGCAGCAAACAAAATGAATACTTGCTTTAAAAAAATGTCAAAATGTGGATGTGCCTCCAATCATTTAAAAAATAGAAGGTGATAAGTTGAAAATGTCAGGTAATTGGCAGACAGATAGAAAGTTAAACTGTGTCCTCAGTGAAGAAAATTAACCAGCAGCTGCCAGCAGGGACCCCAAGGTCATGTGAATGCCAGAATCAAGCAAAGCCCAATCATTCAGAAGGGGTTCTCGGCTGATATCCCCCTCCCTGGTCATTTCCAGATCTCTCAGGAACTGCCCTGAACCACTGCCAACATGTGTTCATTTCTAAAAATTACATAGATTGTGATTTATTACCCATCACACTACAAAAATCCACTGTGAATTAAATCAGCCCTTTGTTTAAATTGCTCCTCGGCAATACGTATCATATCATCATAAATGACATTGAAGTTATAATCTGCAGTCGCCGGCCTCAGCCACTGATAAGGCTCCACCATGGGGCGATCAATACTTACTATTCATTTTTGAAATTATCTTCACATTGATCCCTGAACAAGCGCCAGCCACACAGAGGCACAGCCTTTAATACAATAATTATATAAAGGTTTACAGGCTCATCCTCCCAGCCAATAAAAGCTGTCAACTGGCAGGGACAGTTACAATCCCATAATCCATCAAAACCCTGTTCTCTGACCTGTGGGCTTCTGGGCTTTCGGGAGAGCACGATAAACACGCTCATCGAGGGGAGGACGGTGTGCAGGCGGACCAGACAAAGGCTGCGATGGATATTACTGATTAACGAAAAATCCTCCGAGTGGCCGGAGTCCTCTTTTTTATGATGGGAACAATGAAGGGTCATCTATTCATCTATTTGCTAATTGTAATTCAACAAGGAGAACACAGCCAGCCACTTCTCTGCCTTTACTTTTAGGTCTTTAATTTATCCGGTTTGACTGTGTACCAGATGATTTACAGTAATGAAGTAAGCCCGTGGAAATCATAGTGGAGACAGGTACCTTAGCAAAGGGACAAGCGAGGGTCTGAGACCAGAGAAGGGGAGACAGATCAATGGGCGCGGAACTTAGTGTCAGAGCTCTTACACACACACACACACACGCACACACGCACACACACACACGTGCAGACACACACACACACAGATGCACACAGGCCCAGACACACAGACATACATGATCAAACACGGAAAAACACGCATACACAAGAGCACAGACACAGACACATGCACGCACACGGACACACAGATACGCACAGACGTAGGTGAACAAACATGGGCAAACACACATATTCATGCATGCAAGGACACACAAGGACACAGGCGCATGCACGTACACAGACACACATACACAGGTACAGACACACAGGCACACGGGTGTAGACACACATGAACACACATGGCTAAACACACATACATGCAAGGACACACAGGACATACACAGACATGCACACACACACACACACACACACACAGAATTATAGTAAAAATCTTCCCAGTCAAGATTGTGAGGACATCTTGACTTAATAAGAAATCCTGCAACTTTTCTGTACCTGTGTGTCTATTTTGCCATTAATTATAACAAAGTCATTTACCAAGTCTGTTTAATGTGTCATTGAATTTAACTTTGCTTAGCTAGTGGGATATACCTTGAATCGTCTATTATTTTCAGCTGTTTTCAGGCATGATTTGAAGCATGACCCTGTGCTTCCCCGGGGGCTGGGCAGGGTGGCCGGGGAGCAGTAGGTCCTACGCCGTGTCCAGCTACAGGCCATGGGCTTCCTCTTGCTTTGGAGCAGATGGGGAGTCACCGTAAGCCCCTTGAGGTTGAGGGGTAGCGGGGGTCCTACAGGGAGAGCAGGGGCCCCTGCAGCACGTACTTGGAAGGAAGACACCCGTGGTTCCACGTGGGCTGGGGCCTCAGGGACATGAACCTCCACCCAATGCCAGAGTCTATCCTCCGATCTCCTGTCCAAGTGAGTTTCCGAGGTGGTGTAGATCTTGGTAGTGCCCAAAATGACAAATTACTGGCCTTTAATGGGCTTTTTTGAAAGTTTGTTATTAGTTAAAATTGTCAACATTAAAATACTGCAGAGAAATTGTCAGGTGACAGAGAGTGGCTCTATTTCCAGTGTTTTCGTCGTCATTTGGGTGGGAGCGAGTGTTCATGTTTTCTGAGTCCACAAACAGGGCTGTCAGCTAGGACGACTGAGGGCACTGGCCGATCGGGTTCACCTGCTCTCGCACAGCAAGTGCAGTTAAGGGCTGTACGTGGTGGGCAAGGGCGTCCACTCTGCCGACTTCACAGGAAGGTGCTGGATGAGAATGATTTTAAAAAATAAACAGCAGGTTTAGAGTTACCAGGATTTGTGCTAGGCTTTCACGTCTTCCAATTCATTATACGTTTTTTATTTTTATTTATTTCCTTTTCAGTTTATTTATTTATTTATTTATTTAGAGAGCACAGAGCCCTATGAGGGGCTCAAACTCACCAACTGTGAGATCACGACCTGAGCAGAAATCAACAGTCAGACTTACCCAGCTGAACCACCCAGGCGCCCCACTGTATTTTTTATGTTTAAAATGCTCCATTACATGCCCTTTAAGGCCACACAGTGGAGCAGGAGCCCTGCCTTCAAAATGCTCTGCAAAGCTCTGCGAAGCTCCACACCAGCTCCCAGAGCGACTCGGTTCCTCCAGAGAAACAGGGTGTGGGAAGCGAGTCCCCACATCCAGAGGCACAGGCACCATGGAGACCCGGCATCTGCCCATCATATCCTCCTGGTTTGCGCAGCTCCTCTGGCAGAAAACCATCCTGAGAAACGGAAGGGGAGAAAATATGTAAAAACACAGAGGGCATCAGTATGGAAGCTTCCAGGTCCAAACAGACCCCTGGCGACAAGGCACGGTACCTTCCCGTGTCAAACCAAAGAAAGCGTCCCAAGTGTGTGCTGTGGAAGCCCATATGCTAAAATGCACTGATACAGAGACTAGGGTGGCCCCTTTGTAAGGATGACAGGCACGTTTGTGAAGCCTTCCATAGTTTTAAGGGAAAAAAAGGAAGGAAGCGTCCTGGCGATGGCGGCCCAGCGATGGCGGCCCAGGCCTCCCCCGTGCACCACTGACAGTGTCTGCGGCCATGGCCGCCAGCGCCTGGCAGCGTCCCTGCCCTCGCAGCGCACATAGCTCACCGACCGCACTTCAGCCCGGGAGAGGATGCACGTTCCCTATGGGGGACACACCCTCAGACCCGCAGGAAGGTGCCTGGAGAGGAGGCCCAGGGCTCAAGGCTCCAGGGTCTACGCCTCCTCCAGCAGAGGAGGCGTTCCGTCCTCGGCCCCCTCTAGAGGGCGGGGCACGCCGAATCCACGTTCCAGGAAAACGTATGGTGAAGGGCGGGCCTCCCAAAGCGTCAGGGGGACGCGGGACGCAGCGCCAGGGAGAGCGTCACCGGAAAGGAAAACACGCAGTTGAATGGAGAATTGGGGTTCGTCACGCGGGCACAGATCAAGTTCTCAGATTCTCTCAGGAAGCTGTTTGGAAGTGATTGTGCTTCCCTGAGGTGCGTGCTTCCTGCTGGAAAACCCCGAAACCTCGTGCGGTGACCCCTCTGGATGGAGCGTCAAAGCTTATCCAAACCTGAAACCCCGACTGGGCTCAGAGTGGGACCGCGCCGCCCTGCTGTGGCCTGGGCACGCAGTCCCCATTCCTCTGGACAGGCCGACTGCTCTAACCGGGCACCCACACTGGGTAGATATACACAGCTGCACATCATCTCACCGTTCTGGAGGTTGGATGCCAACACAGGGGGGCCACGGGTGTGCTCGGATCCATCCACACTCGGGCCACCGGCGTGCTCCCGTCCCGGGGTGTCCACACTCGGGCCACCGGCGTGCTCCAGTTCCTTGAAGGCCCTTCCCTGAGTTCCCGATGGCCTACTTCTCAATTGATCTCCATGCCTGGCAGGGGTGGCAATGGAGCCCCTGTCTTCTCAACGGCACTGATTCTGTGACTTGAGCTCCTCTCATGACCTCACCATCTCCCCGCAGCCTCACCTCCTCACACCGTCACCTTGAGGGGCACGATTTCAACAGAGGGATTTGAGGAGCACAAACATTGAGTCCATTGCAAGAACCCCCAGTGGTTTTCCAGTTCCTTAGGACAGAGAACAAAGTTCCTGACAAAGCTGAAGACCTTCCTCGAGCAGAGGCTTCACCTCCGTCAGCAGGAGGTTCCTGCCTCATCCCCACACCGAGAACTCGGTGTCCCCTCCCCTCTAGCACTTTACATGTTCTCGCCTCTGTCTGGAGCTCTCTCCCTTCACGCCACCATGGCCCCCCTCCCGGAAACCCTCCAGATCTCAACACACAGGGCTGCCCTGGGGGCTCCCTGCCTGACCCCTTCTCCTTCTGCCTCATTTACCTCACTTACTCACGCCTTACCCTTCGAAGCACTGACCACCGTGTAAATTCAATGCTCAGGTGATGGTTAGAACAAACTCCTGCTCCTCTCTGGACTGTGAGCTCCCAGAGTATCAACTCTTTTGGTTAATAATGGCACCCTTAGGGTGAGACACCAGTGGTCCAACCTGTTGGCACTTTACAAGTATGTGCTGAGTGAGTAAATGAATGGTTCAACCCCAGGTCATTTGAGCACAGGATTATGCTCATACCTAATGCGTCAAGGTTCTCAATAGTCTTGGTCATCAACATCCAACAAAGAACTTGTTAAAAACTATTATTGTGTAGAAGACACATAACGTGAAACCTGCCATCTTAGTGTTAAGTATATTCACATCGCTGTGAAACGCCCTCCACGACATCTTCAACTTGCAAATCTGAAAGCATATACCCATTAAACACAGCTCTCCCTTTTCCCTCCCCCTAACCACTGGGGACCCCCATTCCATGTTCCGTCTCTGCGAATTTGACTCCTCAGGGGACCTCGTACGTGGAATCACGTGGCATTTGTCCTTCGTAGCTGGTTTTCTTCATTTTGCATGAGGGGTTCAAGGTTCATCCACGTGGTAGCAGGTGACAGAATCTCTTCACGTTTTAAGGCCGCGCCACATTCCGTCGTGGGGATTTACCGCATTTGGTTCATCCGTTCATCATCAGTGGACACTTGCTGCTTCCGCCTTTTGAAGAGTGTGAACGGTGCTGCCATGAACACAGCTGTGCAAATATCTCCGCCAGATCCAGCTTCCATTTCTTTTGGAGAAATACCCAGACGTGGGATTGCTGGGTCACACGATTTCCCTAGTTTTCTATTTCCACAGCGGCCACACCGTTTCGTACTCTCACCCACGGTGCGCAAGGACCTCATTTCTCCACATCCTCGCGTGCAGTGGCTCTTTCTGTGTGTTTCTTCGGGATAGTAACCATTCTACCAGGTATGAGGTGATCCCTCACTGCAGTTTTGGTATGCAGTTTGGATGGTTAGTGATGCTGAAGTCTTCTAGAACTTGTTGAGTCAGAGTTCAGTGAGAAGAGTCTTTACACAGCAGGACAACTGTAGGGCTCTGAACACCTGTCCTCAGTCTTCCCTCCTTCCAGACTTACGGCCGTTCTGCTGCTTCACGGTTCCCATTTTCCCACCAAGGGACACCTCCCTGCTGACACACCCCATGACTCCCTGCCTGGATGCCTTTGCCCACGGTCTGTTCTCTGTATCATGCCCTCCTCCCATATTCCCAGACGCGTTCCCCTGTCAAGGACGAGCTTGAATGCTCCCTCACGTTTGAAGCCCTCCCGGGCCAGCTGTAAGCGAAATCTTCTCATTTCTACTTTATACGGTAGGCTAGATGAGGGTTTCTCAGTCTCAGCCCCACTGACGTTTGGGGCCAAATAATTCTTTGTGGGGGAGCCGTCTTGTACATCGTAGGGTTTTTAGCCACATCTTACTTGATTCCAGCATTGCTTCCCCCTGCAAAATGTTCAGACATCACCTAGTGTCCAAGTGTTCCCTGTAAAATTATCGTGCCCGCCTCCCCTTCTTCATAAGCAGTGGCTCTAATGGTGTTAGGATCCTCATCTTGGATCTGGAACTCATCATGCCGGCTTCCAGGATTCGGGACTTGCAGGATGTCCCCGCGGTCACTCACTCGATACTTCATTACCTCCTTTATTCCTGGGCTGTTCGACGCTAAACAACTCAGAAGAAACATGGCGCCGGGGTGGAGATGATCCTAAGAGCTGGTGCCCACAAGGTTTCTTTGAGAAGTCCAATCAAGGCCTGGTCCTGCTGACCAGAGAGGTTAGGCCAGGATCTGGGGACAGAATTGTAAAGTGATCGCTCAAGGCCACTGGCACGTGCGGTGTGCCGCCCTCGTGTCCCATCACACGCCTCCCCTCTGGTCCTCTCCTCGGCGAAGATGCACACACAGTAGTGTGTGTTCTAGCTCCCCATGAGCGTGTGTGTGTGTGTGTGTGTGTGTGTGTCTGCGTGAATTCCTTAACAGTGTCCAAGTGTAGACAGTTATGCTTGCCATACCTGAAATGCTTCCTCGTATTTCAAATTCTCCTCTGTAAGTCAAACCCCAGGGCTACCCTCACATATATCATATTATTTCAAAGTTAAAATGCAAAGTAATCTTAAATTTCAGCGTTAGGATCATATGTTGGAAAGCGAGGTGAGGAAGCGACGTGAATGAGGCAAACACCGTGCGTTGTTCCAACAGTGATAAGGGAGAAAATTCACTGAAACGGGTCAGATCTTCAGGAAGACACGTGCTCTGGCAGGAGGCATAGCTCAGTGGCGTGGTGTTCCAGGTGGAGGCTTACAGAGAGGGAAGGACAGTGGCATAGAATCGATGAAGGAGCAAGGAGGTCGCAGTGACGTGAGTGAGAACGGCCCCTGGTGGGAAAGCCCACAGGAAAGCAGCACTGATTATTGGGCGGTGGGGGGGATCAGACATGACACGGAGGCCACGGATGGGGATCACAGGGAGCACTCTCAAGAGGCTGGTGGCCTCACCCCTGGCGTGGACTTTGGGAGTGGATGTGTGGTAGGGGGGGGTGCTGGTGTGTGCGTGTGGATGTACGTGTTCCTGTCCTGGACGTGCACCGCGGGGAGGTGGCCAATCTATACTGGGGCCAATGTAGATAGTCTCCAGGTAGGTACGTCATAGCAAGTATAATCCTTTTTGACACTTCTGAAATATCAGCCGTTAGACTCCTACCATGGGGGCAACCATAAAATAGATGGAACGATGTGGTGTTTTTTTCCCTAGGATGGGCTTACCTAGTGTTTGCCGAATTTATGCGTAGACAGGGACAGTAGGAAACTGAGCACAGTAGAGACGGTGCCTATCACGGGGCCCGCGAAGAGTCTCGACGAGAAGGTTCCCACGCACGGGGAGCTCGTGCCTGGAGGCCGCGCCGTGGAGATTCTCCCCCGGAACCCTCTTCTCCACGCTTCAGGTCGTCACGTGTGTCTGGTTCTCACCTCCCGCTAGACATTGGCACGTATGAGTGCTAAAATACGGCCACGTAACGACACATGTGAGGCTCTCAGGATACTTGAGATGCCTTAACTTGTATTTTTATTTAATTGCTTTCGACTTATAACAATGGGGAAGTAGTGAGCTGTGTAAGAACAGCGGTACCTGAGCAGCAGACGATGTATCTATTATCCGGCTCGCATGAAGGTCACCGACCTATGGCAGTTGCAGTAGCAGAAACATTAGAAATCATGTGCAATTTAATCTTTACACAAATAAAGGAGAAGTATCACAATGCCTGAATAATGAAGACTCTCGCGGAGAAAAAGGGAAGTCTGTCCCCGAGGAGAGTCCTCATTTTCTCTGCTGCACTGTTCCGACGCACACACACCGACATCCGCTCTCGGGCTGACACTCGTATTAATAGAATTTTGGCTGGGAGAGAGTCGATGTTCTCAGTGATTGCCCTGCGCAGCTGTGACTCAGTTCTCCCGCACCCGCTCATCACTGCCCCGTGTCAGTTCGCCGAGACCGTTGTTTGCTGGGAAACTGTCATCGGGACTGAAATTAACCGTTTTCCCTCCTGTTACGAGTGAGAATGTCCCTCGCGTTTCAGGAGATGCCTGCTGCACCTAAACCCTCGGTAAAGTTACAAAGAAAGGAAACACCAGCTTTCACCCAACGTGAGATAAAGTTGAGACAACGCCCTGAGAATTATAAATCGGGGACTTCCGCGGTGGAAATGAAATGTCTAGGCGTCATGTCTGTTAGAACGGGGAATGATTACTGCTTTTGTACGAGCCGCCGTAAAGGTCTGCTGTGATCCCGCAGAAGAGCCGCGCTTCTGTCTGAAAATACCTCAGCTCGCAGCCAACAGACCCAGGCGCCCGAGGTGGGTGTGCGGGAAGGCGTTGGCCCTGCAGCTGGAGAGCCCCGGATCGACGAAGGCATGGCCTCCCTGTCGCCTTTCCTGCATGTGGCACGGGGACCAGGAGGTGGAAGCCTCGTGCCCTCATTCCCGTGGTCTCCAAGAGAACCAGGATAGAGAATCACACAGCAAAAGGGAGAGAGGGAGACTCATCCCTGAGAGCAGAGTTCCTGTTTGGCTTCACTTTCTTATATTTAAGTAAATTCTTTTTTTTTTTTAATTTTTTTTTCAACATTTATTTATTTTTGGGACAGAGACAGACAGAGCGTGAACGGGGGAGGGGCAGAGAGAGAGGGAGGCACAGAATCGGAAACAGGCTCCAGGCTCTGAGCCATCAGCCCAGAGCCTGACGCGGGGCTCGAACTCCCGGACCGCGAGATCGTGACCTGCCTGAAGTCGGACGCTTAACCGACTGCGCCACCCAGGCGCCCCTAGTAAATTCTTTTTATTGCAGAACAATGTTAGATTTACACAAATTTGCAAAGATCGTACAAAGAGTTCCCAGGGACCTTTTCCCGTCTCCCTGGTGTAAACAACCCACGTTACCAGGGTGCGTTTGGCACAGCTGAGGGACCAGCATCGACACGCTATTAACCTCAGTCCATCTTTTATTTGGACTTCCCTCGCCTTTCCCTAATGTCTGTCCCTCTGTTCGGGACTCCATCCAGGACAGCGCATGGCACGCAGGCATAATGTCTGCTTACTCTCCTCTGTGAGTGCTTCTCACACCGCGCTTGGTTTCCATGACCTTGGCAGTCCCAGGTAAACGGGCAGGCATGGTATCGGATGCCTCTCCAGCGGAATTTGCCTGAAGGTTTACTCATGATTCGGTTTTGGGAGGAAGACCACAACGGTAGGGCGCCCTTGCCGTCACATCAGACCAGAGCGCATCCTATCCGCGGGACACACGCCTGATGCTGACCTCCGTCGCCCCGCTGTGTGTCCGTCAGGCGTCCCTCCCCCTTTCCATGCCCCTCTTTTGGGGAACAACGTACAGGCCACCCTTCACGGGTGGGGAGTTACGTTCCATCTACCCCAGGGCGGGTAGCTACATAAATTATGTGGAATTCTTTTATGGAAATTGATCTCTTTCCCCCCATTTATTTATTCACTTATGTTTTGCACGTCAGTGTGGACTCACGGCTATTTATTTTATGCTTTGGTTTGTAATCCGATGCTGTTATTGACTTCGTTGCCCAAATGGTTCCAGCTTTGGCCACTAGGAACTCTTGCATCTGGCCCCTGTGTCCCTTAACACACCCCCATCACTGTGGGAGCTTTTCTTCTTTCGTACTCTGTCACTACAAGACGCTGCAGGCTTCTCTGTAGCAGGGGCCAAGGCGCTGGACGTGCTTGTTACTGATGGGGGGCGGTGTTTCCTCTCAGCCAGAGGGAGGAAACGCATGCGTGTGAACTAATCCGTGTGCACACGCCCCTCCCTCACGCTCCCTGCATCCATTCATCCTCCTGTGTACCTATTTATCAATCATTGATCTATCTATTCATCGTCTTTTTCTGTAACTTCCCATTCGACAGTGGGAAACCTGGCTCCCTCTAGCCATCATCTATTCTGTTATCTGCTTAATTTCTGCATACAAGTGCAGGATTTTCAGGAGACACGCCCACCAGCATAAGCCAGGGACCTGCCTTTTCCCCACTAGCTCTCAAACGTGTCCCGGTGCAGGGTGCCCTGACCCCAGGGCCATGCCAGGCTCCCGGAAGACGCCTCAGGACCGGATCCATTGTGGGCTGTTTGCCATTTCTGGGAGGACAGCCATGATCTGAAGCCTCTGTCGGCATGAACGACAGGTGAACTCCACAGCCCCTAAGCACAGGTGTGCATCACCTAGAGACCCAGAGAACTCTCCCTCGAGGATGGGCCGGATCTGCTCCCTGAAAGCTGTCTGAAAGCTGTCCAACTCGAGCTATTATAATAATCAGGCTTATTTAAATTTCAACTAAGCAACATTCTAAAACTAAGATTTTTTTTTCCTTTGTTTTCTTGCTGTGCTGGTTAGAAATTACCTGTGTCTTGAAATCAAACATGAATTTAGGGATTCATTTACTGAATAAAAAGTGCTTTTTTGTTTGTTTTGTCTTGCCTCTATGAAGTGGATCCTTCCTTGCGTGATGGGGCCCCAAGAAATTAAACTATGGCGTGCCTGTCTGTGGGGCCAGTGCAAACCCAGTCTGAGGGAGCAGCTCTGGGCTTTGCATGAGGAATTGCATTGTGGGGACCTTCCAAGGAAGCACCAGTCACCACCAGAAACAGACACACCCATTAGCACACGCGTCTGTCTCCACCGCCATTTTGAAACACCTAATTATTATATTACATGTACATGGCAAGCTACTACCAGCCTCTCAAGGGCGGGAGAATGACACATCGGACAGTGAAAGGGTCTTTAGGGCAGCCACTAAACCAAATGTGCTGTTCCTTGTTTGTTTCCAAATAATCTCTATCCAAGCAATGCTTTTCAAGAGAGCATAGCGGTCCTGGGTTCTTTCTGACCTAAGAACATGCATCAAGTACATTGCTACAAATGTCAATCGGCGTAATCTTCCCCAAAAGTAATGTGCGCACATTTGCAGCATCTGTGGGCACCGACACCCACCTTGAATATCAGAATCCATCACGTGCAGGGGGAGGAGGAACCTCTCCCAGGCTGTGGGCATCCTGTCCTCCCTCGTGGAGTCATGGACGCAAATGGCAGCTGTGAATTCCAAGGCAAAGACATTGACACCGTATTACAGTTTCAACTAGCAAGGGGAACATCGTTTTCCTCTAATAAATTATTCTTGAAGGAAGAAAAATAGAAATTCTGATGTGTCCCTTCCTTGACGATATTGGGATGCTCGTGTCCGTTCCAGCTGTGAGAAAGCATAGCATAACGACCGACGGCTAAAATCGAGTATTTATATTACACAATGAGATGAATGCTTTTGTTTCCAAAGTATAGTTAAGGCAGAGTAGTAAATCCTGGCTCTGATGCATTACGTGCTCCCAAACAAGACAAGGTAAACAAGATGAAGCCTAAACAGGCTCAGAGCAGAGATACGTCGGCCCATATGGAGCTGGAAGGGAAGGACATGCACATCGGATCGCAGACAGAGCCAGGGTCCTCATGGCCTCTGAGGAGCAGGCAGTGACATATGGGACCGCAGCTCTGGGTGGAGCAGAGCCACGCGGCAGCACAAGAAGAGACGCACGACCAGGGGCCCACGCTGGAATCCCAATCCTTAAAACGCGGTGAAAGTCGCACGCTGGGGAAAAGGTGTGGCCAAACTCTGGAAGGGGGTAGAAGGGCCGGTAAAGGGGAGCATGTGCCCCTGACCCAGGCGGTGTGGCCCCTGCCCGTGCTCCCCACAGCAGCGTCCCTCAAGGCGTCCTTGGCCTCCCTCACCCCTTGGGCCGGCTATGGTCGAAAACACAAGTGCACCCTCACCCGGCCCTTGTGTCCTTTTGTTAACATTCCTGCCTCCCGACTCGATTGCACACCGTGTTTGTATTTGGTGTCGTTCTCCCTCCTGCTGACCATCTTCAGCTCGTCATAACGTCGGCCTTTAGTGAGTCTCCAGTGTCAATGTATGGGGAAGAAGGCTGGATAGGAAGGCTGTTCATCAGGTCAGTCATAATCCCTCACCCGATCTGTCTTCCGAAAGTGCTTACATGTACACAAAAGAAAGATGTTCCCTACAATGCGAAAGTGGGGGATACACCTACTTGGGTTTTCGAGGATGGTCCGAGTAGCCAGCTTTATCTGCATTTGGGATTTCTCTTTTGATGGGCTGAGCAGTGGTGTATTCTAGCCCTGTGTTCTAGAATCTACCAAAAGTGTATCCTTCCCGTTATTTGATATAAAAGTTCAAATTTAACTTTGTCTCTGTTACTATAAAACATCTGTGGAAGAACAGAGAACGGTCCATCAGCCCTATTTCTCCCTTTGCGTGTAACCCCAACTGCCGATCTAAGAGGACATTTCCAAATAGAAAGCCTAGACCGAACTCAGGGTTGCCGATTCTGCTATCTGGGCTGGAACCCAACTCATCAGGCACCAAACGGGCTTGCTTGTGTTTTCTCTCTTTTTTCTGTTGCCATTATTTGGCAGAATCTCCTTTACGTTTTACCCCCTCACATTGAAGTCACTTTTGTTTTCATAAATGGAATGGCGGCGGAGGCTCGGCCAAGGACAGGAAGGGAGGGTGTGGGGTCACATTGCCACTTAGTCAACTGCCACCCGATAATGTCCTTGGCATCCCAAACAGAAATTTCCAACGGCGAATAACCAAGCATGCTTTAAATACATAACTATGTGCCTGCCTCGCTGCGTTTTCTACACGACATTGTTTCTCCTTGACACATCAAATCAATGCTGATAGACACAGGACCCCTCTGGCTTCCCTGGTAATCTAGGATTTCATGTGAGAGTACATACTGCCCTAATTACTCTGTCTTTGTGCAAAATATTGTATGTGGTTTGGTTAAGCTTGCACGAATCTCGCCAAGTTGCTGTCCTTCGAAAAAATAAGCAAGTGCTCAGTTTTTCAAATCGCCAAGAATGACTTTGCCCGTGAAATTTGGACGGACACGGTCTCAGGAAAGCGCAGGTGGACCACAGCGATCTCGATTCCGAGATGTTTTTGGAGCAAAATGTTTGTGCATCTTCCCGCGTGATCGTTGGGGTGTGAGTCTTACTAGGACACAGTGGGGGAGGATGCTGTCTCCATGGGTGGACGAGGTCCTCCGAGGCACCCAGTGCAGCCCACTGGCCACACGTCTCCCCATGGGAGGGCGGCAAACGGAGCACACACCGCTCACCAAGGGGCAGGCGGCGGATCGTGTTGCCCCCCCTTCCCAGGGGAGCCCTGCGGAGTCACCGGTAAGGTCATTAGACAGCGCTCGGAAATCACAGTTCTGGTGTCTGCATAGACGATGAGATGTTGGGATCAGTGACACTGGGACAGACGCTCACAAAAGCTGCCTGGAAGTCCCACCAATACTCAGGGGTGTCACAGCCGTGCTGTCAGTGAAACGTCCTGGACGCCCTGAGTTTCCAGAAGCAGGGTGCACGACGCAGTCTCTGAAGCAGAGTGGAGTGGAAGCCACAGCACTGGCCGGGTCCACCAGGGGTCTCTAGGCGCCCACGATGGTAACCAGCTCCCGCTCTTTAGGTAGAAAGGAACATTAAAAGACACCGGGCCACAGAACCATGAGGGCCAGACAACTGGGACTGGAGGCCATCGGACAGGAAGGCGGTCCCCAGAGCCGCTCCCGGGAGTCAGCGGGCAGGACGTGCGTCAAACACGCGGGAGCTGCCGGCCGCCACCTCTGCCCACGTTCACAGCAGAGGCCCTGCAGCCATAGGTGTCCTTCCCAGAGCAGAGGCGGCCACCTGCAAGCGAGCCGGGGCGGGGCACCCCAGGAGCAGGTGGCGAACTCTGTCTCATGGGGGAAGGCCGTGTGGGGAGGGGGGCACAGGACAGCAGGGGCACCGGCTCCCCCCAGCAGTCCTTCTGCCCCAGAGGTGCAGATGCCCTGCCAAGGCCAAGCCTTGGCGGGAGTGGGGCGGGGGCAGGACAGGCCGCCGAGCGGTGAAGACGCTGAACCGGGAGCTCAGAACCAGGCCCTGTGGCCCCCGCACCTCCCTGCAAACCCCCCTTGCCTGCGAGCTCCTGAACGCCCCAGGCCCAGCTCCCCACTCCACACGGGAACCCACCATTCAGGGTCTCCGTGTGCGATCCCAGCTCCGGGAGGGCAGGCTGGTCTCTGCAGGGGCCTGTGCTGCTTTCCCTGGACCCCGTCCTCCGAATCCTGTCTGCTGTGCTCTGTCCTAATCTCTTGTTAGAAGGATGTGGGTCAGATTGGATTCGAGCCCACCCTACTGACCTCTTTTTCCCTTAATCACTTTTTTATGGACCCTGCCTCCAAATACATCCACAGTTCCTGGTTCTGGGGCTTAGGGCTTTAACATGTGGATTTGGGGGCCACAACTCAGCCCCCAACATGAGCACGCCTGCCTTTCCACCATCAGGAGTCAGCGGGCCCTCAGGTCCTGCCCGGCCAGCCCCCAGCCCCCAGCGGGCTCAGCCCTGACAGGCACACCCTCCTCCTGTGGTTCCAGCCTGTGTGTGTCACAACAACACAAAGTTAGGAGGCTGTGAAAAAAGTCTAAAACTCACTCGTGTGGTCTATATTAGGATTGTAACGAGCATTAGAGCCATTTCATGTGCAAATACGTGAACATGTAGACTGGGTAAGCAACAAACCCTACGTGGAAGGGAGAAGGGACCAGATCAGATAACACACATACACAAAGCAGAGAAAGACGAAAGCAATGCCATTGCCACCGCGTGTCGTACGCTGAGCACATTTGCTCTGTTTACGAGCTAATTTTTATTAGACCACATCCATTTATAAAGATACATTGGTGTAGTGTGGAAATCTGAGAAGTACTTCGTTGAAGGCAGTTTCTGAACTCACGACGACTTTATTCACAGCCCAGCCCGTTTCCTTGACACATGTGGGCCAACCCCACGACCCACCGTTGGTGGTAGACGGGTGGAAAGGGGGAGAACGTTGGTGCACAGACTGGAGCGAGGAGGCCTCGGCTCTCCGACTCCTTACTTGCTCCTCCTCCTCTCAGGGAGGCTTGGGGCCTCTCGGGGTCTCTGTTACAGGGACCCCAGACCCCCTGGATGGGTGAGTGAGTTTGGGTCTCATGCATCACCCAGCAGGACCAAGGTCAAGGAAGCCGCCTCAACCTAGCCATCCCTGTACGGTGCTCAGACCCTCTCAGGGAGCCCTACCCCCAGCTGAAGCCCCTGTCTGTCAAGAGCATTGATTTTGAGTCATTCTAGCCTGAGGTTTCCACAGCACAAAAGAGGGCATCCTCCCCTCTCTCCCCTCCCCTGTCCTCCCTCTCTCTCCCTCTCTCTTTCCCTGCTGTGAGCAGAAGGGTTTAAGAAGGATGAGATTATTTATATCTTACTTCCTGATTTTCAACTCTCAAAATCCACTATGAAAAGTACGGTAGGCAAATCGGAGATTCAGTTACTTTATCTTCTTAAAGAGGTGATTTTAGTAAATCAGATCATCTTCTGGAAGTGTGTCGTTGACAACATTTTTGTTCTCTTGTGATACGAGTAAGACATGTTTATTTTTGAAATTTGAGAATATCTATACGTCTGGGGTTTTATATTAAAAATGAGAATATTTCAATAGCAGTTCCCAGAGTGACCCCGGTACACAGGTACCTTTCTACGCACTGACCAGATTAGATCATGGCCAACAGAGCTTAACGTAACTTTAAATATTTTCCAAATTTTTTTTAGAAACAGTGAATACTTCGGGATGCCTGGGTGGCTCAGTCGGTTGAGCATCCACCCACAGCTTGGGTCACGATCTCGCGGTTGGTGGTTTTGAGCCCCGCACCGGGTTCTGTGCTGACGGCTTGGAGCCTGGTGCCTGCTTTGGATTCTGTGTCTCCCTCTCCTTCTGCCCCTCCCCCTACTCTTACCCCTCCCCTCAAAAATAATAAAGAAACATTAAAAAAATTAAGAAACAGTGAACACTTTGTGTTGTTGGATTTCATACAGTTTTATTTTGAAAAGTATTTAAATACGAAATTAAATTCTGTAGTCTCTTTGGCGGGCTTCGGCCGTTCTGGGTCTTCCTGTTCAGGAGGTGTATTTGTGCCTCAGCAGGCATGTGCACCTGTCTCGTCCCTGACCTCACCCACCTGGGCCACAGCGACAGCGTGCACGGCCTCGTTGTTTCTAGCTTTATCCAAATGGAGCCTTTTACCCCTGGGGTCAATGGCTGAAGTTATAGATTACGGATCCTTTAACTCTGCTAATGGGCTTTTTATATTGCCGAGCCAGGCTTGATGGCCCAGAGACCGCTCAGGCATCGACAGTCTGATCTCCCTGTTAGACGACTCAGGAGTCTGGCCAAGGGGTAATTACCCAGGCCCTGATGAGACACTGCATTTCCCTCCCATCCCTCGCACTGCTATTAATGGCATATGGCGCCCGATGGCACCTCACTCATGACAGCAGTACCGGCCACGTGCCCTCCTTGCACGGCTCACCTGGCTCTAGCCAAAAGACCATCTCTTCTTTCCCAAGACACCACCAGACGCAGTGTGAACTTGCTGCCCCCCTCATCTGACCCGCCGCTCAGACCCTCATCGACGACCGCGTCACCCTAGAGCAGACCAGGAGAAAGAATAATTAACCAAATTTTGGTATAAACTTCCTCCTATTTCAGCATAACAGACAAATCTGTGTCTCACACAATCGAGGGTCAAACTGTTCCTAACGTTTCTTTTCCACTTGACATCATGTCATGAATTTTGTGGGTGTTTCGTCTTCTCGAACAGAAATTGGAGCATCTTCACAGTCAACCAGCCTGGGAGAGCACCTCTCCTATTCCATTTAGATTGCTCCATTCATTAAAAAAAAATTCAGATTGGGCGCCTGGGTGGCGCAGTCGGTTAAGCGTCCGACTTCAGCCAGGTCATGATCTCGCGGTCAGTGAGTTTGAGCCCCGCGTCAGGCTCTGGGCTGATGGCTCAGAGCCTGGAGCCTGTTTCCGATTCTGTGTCTCCCTCTCTCTCTGCCCCTCCCCCGTTCATGCTCTGTCTCTCTCTGTCCCAAAAATAAATAAACGTTGAAAAAAAAATTTTTAAAAAATTAAAAAAAAAAAATTCAGATTATGGGTGATGATGAGATGGAAATCGCTACAGATAAATTTCTACACCATTTCTACAAGTGGAAATGTTGAGTAACAGAGTACACGTACTTTTATGGCCTCGATATATATCTATTAGCAAACGACCTTCTAAAAATCTTGTATAAACTCATACAGCAGTGTCTTGCTCATCTTTGAGTATATATTTCCTGTAAAATAACTCCCCTGGAAAGTTGAACCCTTTCAAAAGTCAACTTTTTGGCTAAAGTTGGACTTCTTTTATCATAGTAGAGGTTGAATGTTTCAAAACTATGTTGATTGCCTTCTGGAAAGTGCCTGGGGGTAGCCTGTGTCCACTTCCCAGGTAGGTATCAGAGCTCAGGGTAGAATAAATGTTGAAGTTGGACCCACCCAAGGTTGCCAGCCCCCCGCTGCATGGGACCGGGGGAGTCACTGGCCCCCCGGGCCCTTCGGCTCCTGTACCTAAGATGGTGAACATTTGTAATGCTTCGTCGTAAGGGCTCACGTGAAACATTTGTGACACAACTTGCCATCTGACATCAATTAAATTATTCGATAAAAATGTATTCAGGTTGTTTTCCTGCTGCACCGGGCGCGGACGGTGTGTCAGGAAGGGAAACAAAGATGCCTGAGCTATGGAGGTTTCCTGAATGAACAGTATTAGTCCCCATCTGTTACTTTTTCTTTCTTTCTTTCTTTCTTTCTTTCTTTCTTTCTTTCTTTCTTTCTTTCATCTTTCTTTTTTAAAGTTTACTTATTTTTTGTGAGACACAGAGAGAGTGTGAGTGGAAGGAGGGACAGAGAGAGAGAGAGAGAGAGAATCTCAGGTAGGCTCTGCACTGTCACAAACCGTGAGAACATGACCTGAGCTGACATCAAGAGTTGGACACTTAACCAACTGAACCACTCAGATACTCCTTACTTTATTTTTCCCTCCTAACAGTCTTGATATAACAATCCCTTTTTATCTCTCAGTTGACCTGATCTTCCTGTAGCACGTGATGTATTAAAATGGTAGTTTGGTGGGCAAAGACATGCTTTGGAAAGAAACGAGCCTGGGTGGTCTGAGACATACATTATCAGGACCACGATGCGTGACACCATAGTGACTAGTGTGCACGTCCCAACGAGGCTGACATGAGTTCTCTGAAGAGGGAGTCCGTGCACGCGCCCTCTGTTTCTAGTGCCACAGCAGGTGCCCCGCAAATGGGAGGACGTAGGGAAGCACAGAGCGTTATGGCCCTCACAGATGATTTAGCGCTGCAGATCCCACAGTGCACCCGGAGTATGTTTGATTTCTGAAGGAAACACAAAAACACGTAGCATCAATCGTAGTCCACGCAGACAATAAGCTAGAGGCAACTCAGCGTTTCCACGCCGGATGCTGCCACAGTCTTTCCAGTGACGCCATATTTTGAGGAAGCTGGGTGTTGGTGGCTGTTATGCTAGGGAGCAAGTGCCCCATGAAACTCAAGGTCAACAGGATACGAGGGTGGCGGTGTCTGAGCTGATACTCAGGGCAGTGCCTAATGGTACAAAAATCCCATCCGTTAGTATTTGTGGTTATTGAAGAATGGAACCAAATTTTGATTTTTCTTTTTGTATTCTGTTTACTATATTTTCAAACAGCTACAAAGTTGTGAGAAGGGAATGCCGATGAGGCTTTTTGGATCTACCTAATACAGGGAATGGGTAACTATTTCTTTTTGTCTGGGGGCATTCTGCAAAAATAGCTGAGACAACAAGGGGCACCGTAGGCTGAGAAAGTTTGGGAACCTCTTGGAAGAGTCTAATCAGTGGTTCTTAATTTGGCGATTTTGCCCCTCAGGGGACATTTGCAGTTTATCGATGCCAAATATGAATTCCATTATCCAATAAAACTCTTTGTGATCGATTTGCACACCGTAAGTCCTCCATTTGCCTTTTTACGCATATTATTCGTGTATGACCCCTGGGAGCTCTTCATTAACACGTGAATGAGTACGCAGGGCTCTAACCAACAACGCACTTGTAAGCTATTGCAGAAAATGATATTAAAGGCAAACATCTGTATGGTAATTAGCCTTCAGCTAATGAGAAGGGCATATTCTAAGGGCGTCAAAGCCTGGGGAAGGCATTTAAAGCATAAATAATAAAAAGCAACATTTCTGACTCTGAGTTGGCTTCTCTCTGATGAAAGTGTAGATGCGAAGTCGAGGTTTTCCTTTGGGCTTCATGAAGTGTAATGTCTGTACTTTGTAACAAAGAATGATTTAACCCGACATGCTTTACATGATCCAGTTCGGGGCCTCAGGCTGATAAGAAAAGCATTAATCACAAATATGAGAAACTAATACTTTAAGTCCCTGCTCTGAGGATCCCACTCGCCTCCTGTCCCAGGACTAATTACGTACAGTCGAGGAGCCTCGTTCGTGTAAATACGTGTTTGGTCGGTAATGCAAAACCTGACCTCGTGCTAGAAACTTCCATTTACGGGAAAAATGTATATGTGGGATCAGGTCGAGACGACCGTGCCAAGCATAAGCAAAGAGCTGCTGGGGACGGGATGGACACTGCTATCACCTCCCTCAGCTTCCCCGCCATTTTAATTAAAACAGGACTCTTTCCCAAGTGTAACTAACGTGTTTGTGAGTTTTTAAGGATCGTTGTCTCTTCCAAATCACACCGCTTTCTAGGAGAATAACCGTAATAATCTTAATATATAATCACAACAGCATTGTTATTCACCCCTACCAAGAAAACTGATTTACACCCATCACTGGCCTGTCCACATTTATCATGAATACTGGAATTCTTCCTGAGCCGGATCGGAAGATGTCTGTGCACCGTCCGCTACGTAGAGGGAAAGGTGTTGGGGAGGATTGGAGGACAGAGTGACCTCAAAGGCTGTGCCGGATGTCGAAATGTCAGTCGGCAACCCCACCGGGAAGGAAGAAGGTATCACACAGAAATCTACAAACACGTCTCCAACT
Organism: Prionailurus bengalensis; assembly: GCF_016509475.1. Classification (NCBI taxonomy): domain Eukaryota; kingdom Metazoa; phylum Chordata; class Mammalia; order Carnivora; family Felidae; genus Prionailurus; species Prionailurus bengalensis. Next base: position 92,708,391 of record NC_057356.1, on the reverse strand, counting down.
TTGACCTCCTATACCGGGAAACCAGTCAGTAACGTGCTAATAATGGGGTGGGGCGTGGTAATGGGGGAGAGAGATGTCTTGGGGGCCTCACAGCTGTCTCAGAAGCCACTTGCTATTGTGTGATAAAAGCCACATAAAATGAAACCCACCCTTGTAACCATCTTAAAGTGTCCAAATCAGTGGCATTATCGCATCCACAGGAAACGCCACCGCCACGGTCCAGGTCCAGAGCACTTTGTCACCACTAAGGGGAACCCCATACCCGCTACCCAGCTTACTTTTGTTTGCAGTTTTCTTTACAGCGAATACGATTTATTTACAAAATACTCCGACCCACTGGACAGCAAGTTTTGCTATGAAAACATTCGGCTGCGTTCACGCGCTTGATGATTCTGGATGCGAGAGTCACACAGAGTTAGTTTTAACACTGCACTGAGAATAAGGTCACTATCAAAAGACATCAGTGATCTTTGCTTTTTACGGATTTGCGTGATTGGGATAAGATGATCTATAACTGACAACAAAGCTTAAACGTGTCTGGGCAGCCACCAGCAATATACCAGGCTTACAATGCAATATTACATACAGGCTGCTTAGCAACTAAAGAGGGTTTACACTGAAGAACGCTGGATGTAATTTCTTGGGAAAAAATTATAAGCAAAAGGATTGAATTTAATCTAATATCAGCACTAAAGCTCGCTGCAATCTTAGGCAGCATTTGGGTGGTACCTAGGGCCAAGAAGATGATCCTGAATTAGCATAGCATACAAATCAGCTTTTCGATTTTTATCAGATTATCTGCATTACTGGCTAATGCTGATGTATTCCGTAACATGCAATCAGCACTCTCAAGCATCATATTTCTGTGGTGTAAAATATCCTCAAAGCACATTTTAATTGTTTTAACAAGATAAAGTATGCTATTTTTGCATGAATAATATTATCAGTATTACATCAAATCTCTTCATTTATTATCACTAATGCTACTTAAAAGAGATGTTAATAGAGTAATTCATTCTCCTCCCATGACCTTGGTCAGGAGTACATGATGGTTCATATTCATTATGCTGAGCTAAGAGAGGGCTTCTGTTATAATATCACTTAATTTATATTCTGAAAAATGCTCCCGGGACACGTTGCTCTGCTGCGTTAGAGCTCCATCTAAATCACGGTATTTGGATACAAGTGGGGTTGCCAGATAACTATTAAACAACTCCTCTGTGTGCTCTTGGCTCTTCCAGAGCCGCAAATGAAAGAGCCAAATCCCAGCGACCTCATCTAAACACACAATTTACCTGTGCAAATCAGGATGCATTTACATGCTATACATTGGGATTTGCACGCGGGGAGAGCACCGGTTCAATGCGAAACGTACTCCAACCCCACGGCGCGTCACCGAGTCGGGCTGTGCCTCCAGCACTAGGTTAGGAAGCCATGGCGACGACCACCTTTGAAGAGCACGAGCTCCCATCGTCTTCGGCTGCATCTACCCTTTGTCAGAACGCGAGGTGTGTGTGCAAGCACGCGTGTGCGTGTTTGCGTGAAGTAGCCGCGGGAGCCACGGGAGATGCGTGTGATGAGCTACGCATGCTAAGAAAAAAAAAAGTTCCGATCTTTTTAGAAAGTAAGTGCAAATAAATCTCTAACGCAGTACGTCACAAAAATGGGCATATGTACAACACGATTAATAACTTTGAAGTGCCAATATAATTTACATCAATTAATTGGATTGGCCATTGTTTTGGTGTCATATAATCCTCTAGAAGTACTTTAAAAATACTTTCAAAGTGCCTGGGGACGTTGCGATGAACTGGATACTTTTAATTTATAGTCGTCACAGAGCAGAAGATATTGTTGGGACACACGATAAGTACAAATCCTAACTCCAGAGCTAAGAGGGACAGGTTAAGTGTATTTTTCAGAGAAGTAAAACAAACCCAGTGGGGGAAATGGTACAGCAGAGCCACGTGACTAAAAGATAGTTAATGAAGATTCACGATAAATGCATAATAAATACATTTGCAATTCATGAGTTTAGTATGAGATGTGGAGAGAGAGAGGGAATATGGCAATACGGGAGAGGATTTATTATGAAACGTATGATACTATGAAGAGTAGATTAGCTTTTGACACTGGGCTTGTGTAGTCCTGGAACCACCAGTTACCTTGGCCGCACGTAAGAGGTGAGACACATAATTATTTTACTCTTGGTTGGTCTTGGGAACAAAAAGTCCTGGGTTCCTAATATCAGCATGCGCTCATACTAAAAAAGGGTGCCTATTATTGGCCATTCAGAATTTCGATATTCTTATCATAAAAACTAGGGAGAACACCATTCCAACCTAAAGACGGAACAAGAGCTTTTGGTCAACAAAAAAGCATGGATCTGAGCTTTACCATAGAACCCCAAATGAGCCGGCAGTCATTCAGGCTAATTTGTCCCCTGACTGTCCCCTGACAGGCTAAATTGAATCCCTGATGGGGTTCCCCGTCAGGAACATAAACAGTCAGACATCGTTGCCACACGTAAACATCATGGCAAAAATAACGTGGCCTCGAGAGATTTTTTCAGCCTGCCTTCGTTTTGAACGCTGTTACCATTGGCTTCAATTTTTAAAAAATATATAATAAAAATGGTCGCTGGGTTTTACAGACGGTCATGTGACAAGAGTTATGTCTGCCTTGAGAAATAAAACGAATGCAGGTTATCTGTATTTGAGTGGGTTCATTATTTTAATTTCTATGCATTCATTTTAAATTTTGTTATCCTTCCTGGTTTTTGAAATACACTGATGTTTTATGCTAGGTCATGCTTACCAGAGGGGGGGGGGGGGAACAACAGACACGCTGACATTATACCTTTAAAAGAAACTATCTTTCCCCTTCTAACTGTTGGCTCAAATCCCATGTCCGCGGCACTGGGGGGTCCACACCCAGGGGCTCTGGAAACATAGTAGGTTCTCAGTCTTACTAAGTCTGTTGAATTGAATCCAATTCAATCAATATTAGAGACTATTTTACACTGTGCTAGAAATAACGTTGATAACAGTCAGGCAAATATAACCATACTGTTAGAGTAGACCACACTTGCTCCCGACCTTACAAAACTTTGAAATGTGCATTTGGAAATGTTAACACTAGCGGAAAATACCCAGGTTATGATCGTCCTCATTTGCTGTCGACGGGCACACGTCTACTTCCGGCCGAATTACAACGGATACGGGCCCGCAACACGTGATTAACCACGATTGGGAACATCAGTCCTTGACAATGTTCAAAAACGACACTGCCCAGAAGGTCAGCATTGTCCTGGAAATTCTCACTCCGATCTGTGCTGCTTCTGAGCACAGAGCTAGCTGGACGGTGGGGAGACATGCAGTGTTCTCGCAAAGAACAGACGTTTCGGGAGGAGTGCGGAGCGCGTTCCTGCTTGAAAGGCATTTCATAAGTTTGGTTTTTAGTGTTTTCAGATCTATGGAGTCACCCCTTTGGGGACTGTCTGGAAACACACAAAAGAAGACAGTGCGAGCCTAATGGTCTCCAGGAAAAGGAGCAAACAGCTCCTCTGAGGGTGCGGAGGACTGAAGACGTATGTTAACCCTTTCCAGACCCTCAGGCAAACGTCTTCTACTGACATTGGAAAGAAAGCTTAGTGACCCCGAACTTTGAAAACGTATCTCCCAGTGTGATCAATGACTGTGTTAAATCCAAGACCTCGAGAACCGGTTCTGTTTCCAGGTCTGCAAGAAAGCACGTTTTTTCTGTGCTTTCTCCTAAAGCACGCACAGATATGTATATATTGATATATGTGTATGTGTGTGTATATGTATATCTATATATTCCAAACTTTCAATGCGCAAGAAGAAATATTTTTATTTCATACTGTTTCTGTATTCAATCCTGTCATTTGAATTGTTTTCCTTTGCTGAGAATGGGCTCATTTTCAAAGATACCCTTAAACGAAGGTACTGTTTAGGCATAATTTAACGCTTTCTTGCTGCCACAAGTTTAGGGTATCTGCAGCTCTCTCTCTGCATATCAAGAAAAGGAAAACATGGATATGAGACCTCGGCAACATTAGCAACTGGCCAGGCCGATAACCAATTTTCCAACCCATAGATCTGTTTGCTGACCTCACGTAAATAATCCTGAATAATTTGAGCCGAATACTGAACCCGTGGCCGTCTTTCTATGCCGTATCCTCTTTTCCCTTTGTTTGTGATGTGCCTCAGAGTATTTATTATAGCATCGCAGTGAGTGGTGGCCAGTCCGTGGTTTATTCCACACATTTGGCTGAGGACTCAGACACCTCTGAGGAGGCCCCCGACGTCCACCCTTTTCTGTCTCATAACAGAGGTACTCCCATAATCGCAACCGTTGCTGGATTCTGAGTCCAGGAAGTGAGGGACTTTCCCTAATTCACGTATTTTGTATACGCTTTATCATTCAACTACCCAGCACACCGCCATTTACAAATTTAAGTGGTTTAATGCAAATGGATGCTTGGCTGTACTGAAGGCTCTTCAAAAAGAACTCATCCGTTTTACAAATATCTGTTGGGGTCTTTTCCTCTAAGTACCAGGAGGAGGACATGCCTTAACTCAACTCTTACTTGCAGAGGCTCTGAGCTTGCTTTCGTTAGGTGGCATGGATTTATTTCCCAGTGACATAATTTTGACCAAATTCTGCTCTGATAGATACTTCAGCTAAAGCAACAAACCATGGGCGCGGTCCATTCTTCTGACACCTTATCTAAATCACGCTGGAAGCACACACAGCTCGGAAGCACATTTGTTTACGCTGAGTCCCTTGATATCTTTCTCCTTGACGGGATTTCCATCATTGTCACACATTCTGACGCTGGGAGGCTGGGAGAGAGCCCTACACCCTGCTCGCCGCCTCCGTCTGGTGTCTGAGGAACACGCACCCTGTCCCCCTGTGGGTCCGGTCACCCGCAGAGGGTGCGGGACTCGCTCCCACCCACCCTTGCCTCCGCCCCTTCCTGTGCACCTGCTGTCCCCACCTCACTTTCTCTCCTCTCTCCTCACCCAGGCGCCTCTCGCGCTGGCACCAGCCGTCAGAATTTATGCCGCGGGACACTGTGCCTTCAGGCGGACCTGTGCCCTGTCTTGATGTTCAAAATGTCTTTCAAAATGAAATAAAACCACTAAAAAGCCACTGCCTCAGTTGTCTCTGCCTTCAGTCAATAATCACGAAAAATATTTTCCTAACTTCTCTTCTGCAGTTCAACACACCCTGCTAGCCTCCAGATAACGCGTGAAATGTGACGCTGGCCTGTTCAAACCACCTTTTGTTCCCTCAGTATTTATGATCGTTTTACGGCCCCTGAACATGAGTGCATTTATTTATCTTATAAGACAACGTGCTCAATAGCCTTTCTATCCACCGCATACAAATACCTGAGCTCTTGTCCCTGGCCTGCGAGGGAGACTCGGGCTGTTTGTTCGTCCATGTGCGCGGTCCAGCCTCGCGCTGACTCGTCTGGTACTTTCCACTCTGAGGCCCTCATACAAAACACATTGCGCACAGTCAGGGTCCCCCGCACGTCTGAGACACAGACCTGAGATGCCCCGCCCCCCACCCCAGAAGCACACGGTAACAGGACAAGACCGAGGGTGAGGACAGCTTCTTCATCGGGGGGGAAGAAGTGCGCAGGCATGGGCTGCAAGTGCCGAGCGGGGACAGCGACCGTGACCGGACTCAGTGAGTCGCACCCGTGCCGGCGACCGCGGCTGGAGGCAGTTTCACTGTGGGCCTGTGCGGCCTGAGCACGGGGGCTGGCTCGGGCACTTCTTCAAGGCTCCGTCCTACATACCTCCCTCATGCGTTGGTGTCATTTCTCTGAAAGATCCCCCTCCCCATTAAATTGCTTGAGCATCATGCTTCGCAGATCCTTGACCCCCACCCCTGTGCTTGTGCAGAGACACCCTGTGCTGTGCGGTTCCGGAGGGTTGCGAGCGGGGTGCGTGCAGAGAAGCCTCGTCCGCGCCAGGTGAGCAGAAGGCAGGCCGTGGGGTTCCAAGGTGGGACCATCCAGGGGGGAAGACGGCTCAGGGGAGAGAGGGGTGAGGGGTGCGGATATGACGGCTGGAGGCCTGTCCCTGGTCACTGAGCAGCAGCCTCAGACAGAGAAGGTAGGCGGCTGCAGGTGCACAGGGAGGCACAACCACACCGAGCCCACAGACTCACCGCAGAGGGGAGGCTGTGCTGCTAAAATGTCCGCCCCCGTTCGCACCTTGCAGGTGCCAAGTGATCTACCCTGACTGTAGTAATGACTTACTACATCTCCCGCCGTCACAGACGTCCTGAAGCTAGAACCCAGGTGCGTGTTTTACAATCACAAAGCGCTGCCCAGAAGGGAAGAGTGTCACCTAGAAACTAAAGCAAACAAAGCAAACTCAAATTGTTCATTTGCTTCTTCAGATGATTTATAAAGCTGTTGCGTAACATCAATCCAGCCACCGTCTCCGGGGGGCCACGAAGATCCGTCCACGCCCCGTTGGTAACGTTTGGTATAAAACCTTATCAAAGAATTTTTTAAGTCCGAGTGCGCTTCGTCGCAGCTCTTGCTGTGGGCAGTGACCTCCCACCTGTTCGGCCAGCACAGCAGACTCTTCACTGTGCTGTGTGTTGCAGGGGCGGTCGGCACAGGGAGAGACAGCGGGGCTGAGGGCGTAATAAATGGGAGTGGGCGCTGCACAGAAAGCAGGAAAGAAAAGGGGAAATGGGCAGTGAGGAAAGAGTTAAAATTGGGGTGGAGTTAGGAAAGCAAGAAGGGGGGCAGAAAGAACGATGGGGGCTGTGTTTCCAAGTGGCAGCTGTAATTGTTGGTCTGGCTTCCTATGTGTCACCCCGTGCACTTGAGTTTTACAGTCTTCTGCCTCCGTCCTCCAGGGGCTCCTGGGGGGTCCCTGCCCGGCTCGGCCCTGCCGAGAAGGCAGCTCTGTTCAGAGATCATAGGGTCACCACCCAAGGTCAGCCGCGCCTAAGTGCAGAGGTGAGTCCTGAACCAAAGCTGTCCAGCTCCCAAGTCAAAGCTTAACTGTGAGCATATTTAACGTTACTTCCCAAATTGTCTGCACAATTAATCCCTTTGCAGGAATAAAAAATGATAGTCTGTCATTATAAAGCTTTCCTGGCTGTCAGATCAATTTATCTATCCATCTCTATCCCTATCTATCTATGTATCTATGTATGTATATATGTACATATGTATCTATCTATCATCTATCTATCTATCTATCATCTATGTATCCATCCGTCTATATCTCTCTATCCATCTATTATCTATCATCTATGTATGTATCTATGTATCTATCTAGTATCTAGGTATGTATGTATGCATGTATGTATCATCTATCTATCCATCCATCCATCCATCCATCTGTCCATCCATCCATCTATCCATTCATGTATATCTATCTATCCATGTATTATCTATCATCTATCTAAGTATCTATCTACATATCTATCTAGTATCTATATATGTATGTATGTATCATCTATCTATCTATCTATCCATCCATCCATCCATCCATCCATTCACCCAACCATCTATCCATTCATCTATATCTATCTATCCATGTATTATCTATCATCTATCTATGTATCTATCTACGTATCTATCTATTATCTATATATGTATGTATGTATCACCTATCTATCCATCTATCCATCCATCCATCCATTCACCCAACCATCTATCCATTCATATCTCTATCATCTATGTATCCATCCGTCTATATCTATCTATCCATCTATTATCTATCATCTATGTATGTATCTATGTATCTATCTAGTATCTATGTATGTATGTATCATCTATCTATCCATCCATCCATCCAACCATCTATCCATTCATCTATATCTATCTATTATCTTTGTATGTATGTATGCATCCAGCTATCTATACGTCCATCTGTCTGCCTATGTGCCTGTCTATTCATCTATCATCTGTCCATCAATTTTTTTCTCTTCTATTACCTACCTCTACTTTATTTTCTGTCTCTGTCTCCTAAGAGAAAATGGATGAAGAGATCAGAGGCTGTTTGGACTACTGTACTGTAGCTCCTAAAACAGTGCCTGGCACATAGTAGATACTCAATACACGTTTTTGAATGAAGGGGCGGTGGGTAGTATCTCTCCTGGGCGGAGCACAGAGATTCTTGCTGACACACTGTGAAGCCAGACCACTGATTCTGCTTCCCCAGCTGTGTGTTCTTTCTACAACTACACATGTAAGCAGCAGACAGACATTTTTCGGGCCTTGTATGCATATTCTCGGTGACCAGAAAATGCTGGAGTGCCCTGAAAGAAGGGGTCCCAGGAACAACACGGCCATGAGTCTGGCCATGAGTCTCCTCTCTGCCACCTCGTCACGGGGCTTTCCTTCCCTCCACATTCCAGACGTTTCATTTAAATGACAGTGTCCCACTACCCCTTCCTCTGATCCCCACCCTACCCTAATCACATCTCCAACTCCTCCTGTCTTCCATTTCTTCTGGGGAGCATTCTGCACGAGAATAAATTTAGGAAAACTGGGGCAGCCTTCCCACCTTTCCCTTCCTCCTCATGTTTGAGGAGAAATAAAGGGAACTAATGGAGAACATCAGAGTTTTGCATCGAGACCAACCTTGTCTGGCGTTCACTCTGCCGCCTCCCGAAATTCCTCACGAGGACATTTCAAAATGATATTGAAAATTGTAGAGTTTTGAAATCCTACTTCGCCATGCTGCCTGGTAACTGATGTAAATATTCAGAGTGGGCAGTTTAAGGACATAGGAAGACACACAAATGAGGGCTGAATGGTTAGTGGACATGGCTACAGAGTTATCGGCATCCAACTTATCGAAGCATCGAGAGCAAGGACCAAGGTATGAGTAATAAGATAGGAGGTAAGGATACCATGCACTCATACAGAATGGAAATATTTTCCTGTGTGTTACACTGAACACTTTTTTATCACAAGGCTTACTTTCCTTTGGCCATTTTAATTTTTTAGATTCCAAATCGTAGCCTAGAAGTACGGATACATAGGCGGCCCTGCGCCCGTCGATACGTAAATTGCTGCGTGTGTATGGAAAGTCTCTGCACACGTAAGAACGTTTCAGGCACCTTGAAGGACAGGTATCCAAATGCGTGATCCAGATGACGCTGATGGATTCCCTATGATTTATTACAACACGGCTGACGCTCCAGAAGACGTGATTTAGTAGTCACTGGTTATTTCAATTTACTCTTTTTGCGTTTTTAATTAGTAAATGAATCCCTCATGGTCAAATGATTAATTGCACAATAATTCACCACAGTACCTTCCTTCCCTATTTGTGCAGAGCACAGGGCATGGAGAAAGCGTTTGGAATATGGGCTGACATTATAAATCACAGCCACGCGTCCGCCCTGCTCTGGTGCAGGTACGGTCAGCACTTTCATTACAAACTCTCATCTTCAAGGTGCTTAAAACTAAGCCAGGAAAATTCATTTTCAGACGGCAGTTGGTGTAGGAGATGTCCACCAGGGAGCAATGTTTTAAAACGGGCTTTGAGAATTAACTTGGCCATTGTTAAAAACTACCAAACAGATAAAGTTAACAACGCACCTCTCTCAACTAATTCTGTAAAATAAAATACAGTGAAGATGAAATAAAACAGGTGTTCTTAGTGGCAGCTCTGAGGTGAGCTCTACAGCGATGGGGATTTTAGGTGCAGCCCATTTTCGTTTGCTGTTTACCTTGGTAGACTTTACACTTTGGAACAGTCTTAGACTTAAGGAGAAATTCCGAATATAGTGGGGGTTCCCGTGGACCTGTACACGTGTCCCCTGTGCCAATATCTCACTTCAGCCTGGCAGGTTTGTTAACATTAACGAATCAGTTTCGAGACACAATTATTAACTAAAGTCCATACTTTTTTTTTTTTTCTTTCAGATTTCCTTAGTTTTTACTTAAAGGCCTTGCCGAGACCCAGGATCCCATCCAGGACCTGCATCACATGCGGCCTGCACATCTCCTTGGGTTCCTCCTGGCCGTGATGTGTCTGATGACCCTGGCGGTTTTGAGCAGTGCTGGGCAAGTAAAAGTGTGGGGCCCCTCTATTGGGCATGTTCCCTCTCGTCACTCTCCTGGGGATTAGGGTTTACGGACTCAGCAGGGAAGTGCCACCCTCGGGACATGAGAGCGAGGCACGCCTTCCCCACCTGCCTCCCCGCCCTCGGTGCCATCAGGATCACCCGGCTGAGGTCCGGCTTCTCCACTGGAAAATCACAGATTTTTTTTTTCTCTCTACTACTGTACTATTTAGAAAAAAGTCGTCGGGCACAGTCCATACCCAAAGAGTGGGGATTTAATTGCCACCTGCTTTGGGCACGCTATGGACATACATTATTTGGAGCTCTTCTGCATGGGATATGTGTCTCCTCTCCCTCATGTATTAACTTACGATGATTTATTTCGACCACTATGGACCCACAGATCTTTATTGTACGCCTCGGCTACAACAGAGGGCCGTGTTATTTATCTTGCTTCCCACATGATCCGGCTTCAGCTGGTTCTTTTTCTTTTCCCAGGATGCGATTGTAATGAGGATGTAGCCTCTCAACATGCTTAAAACAGGATTTGCTCCCTACAATTGGATGCATGTCACTAGTCCGTGTGTGGCCCAAGCAGTGGTGACAGGGTGCGAACCCCCGGTGCCTGGCATGTGATCCAAGTGTAACATCAAAGTGACACAAAACCTCTCGGTCGTCCCCCAGGAAGCTCGCCTTCACTCTGGGGACCCGAATGTCCCCCTTTCGGCCACAGCAGCAAACCGGCACTCTGACACACCGTCTCTGGAAGTTTCCTGATGTAGTAAAATGAAAACATGATGATAACGATGAAGCTTCTCTGATGCTGTGATGCATGGGACTGTCTCCCCTCCAGGCACAGGCCCTGGAGCGCAAACTCGATGGTTCCAAATCTGGCCTCTGAAACCGTGAGTGAGCCGGGCAATTAATTTCGGGACTTAACACCCCCCTCCCTGCGTTGGTCAACAGTGATGCTAACAGCGGCTGGCCGTTCCGGGGGTCGCAGCGTGAGATCCTCTGCGGGATATAAGGCAACGTGGGGAGAGGCTGGCATTTCGTGCCACTCTCTTAAAACCCCCCAGTGGCCCTTGGTGCATCTGGACGCCTCCGGATACCTCAGCACACAGAGCCCCTTTGCGAGGGACCGCAGTCCTGCTCCACCTCTCAGGGTGACCACCCGTAGCACCATTGCCCCGGAACAAAATGGCTGTGGGCCCACAGAGGCCCCATGTCCTTTCTGTCTGGACTCACGTCCCATCATTCACCGCCAAATCTTTGGGGGCCCCACTAAGCCCCCGGGTGCCCAGATACCCCCCACACTCATCCCAGAAATCAGCGCAATGACTTAACTGAACGTCATTCCTGCAGAAAGTGCAGGTTGTTTTTAAATAATTTAATCATTAAAAATAATTTAAACATTTTTAAGTACACAACATTTAAAAAAATTTTTTTAAGTGTTTATTTTTTTATGTTTGAGAGACAGAGAGAGACAGAGTGTGAGTGGGTGAGGGGCAGAGAGAGAGGGAGACACAGAATCCGGAGCAGGCTCCAGGCTCCGAGCCATCAGCACAGAGCCCGACGCGGGGCTCGAACTCACAGACCGCGAGACCATGACCTGAGCGAAGTTGGACGCTTAACCGACTGAGCCACCCAGGTGCCCCTAAGTATAAAACATTTTAAACTTATAGAAAATAAGAATTTTGGGGCGCCTGGGTGGCGCAGTCGGTTAAGCGTCTGACTTCAACCAGGTCACGATCTTGCGGTCCGTGAGTTCGAGCCCCGCGTTGGGCTCTGGGCTGATGGCTCAGAGCCTGGAGCCTGTTTCCGATTCTGTGTCTCCCTCTCTCTCTGCCCCTCCCCCGTTCATGCTCTGTCTCTCTCTGTCCCAAAAATAAATAAAACGTGGAAAAAAAAAAAAGAAAATAAGAATTTTGATTTTGCTTGAGTCAGTTTCATTACTGTCCATTTTCCCCTAAAATATATACAATTGTTACATTGAAATTGATATTCCACCTATATATGTTGTATGATACCTTACAAAGTTCCACATATAACATACAGACATTTTTATATATTAAAGTTCACATGTATTAGCATCTATATATAAGGTACATATAAGTATCTTTACAGAGAAAGAATATATAAATTTGCTTCTAAATATATAACTAATTAATGGCATAGAATTGTACTATTTTCTTATAATCTTTAAAACTCCCCACCGTTGCTCCCTTTGTAATCCAAATAATATTATCATGTACTATATTCATAATACAGATATATAAATATTTCTCACTTTTCCTAAACAAACTTTCCCATCTGATTGCTTATTTTAAACAACCAGGTTATGATTACATTGCTCTTGTCAATTTTATTTTTTTTTCCCCTACTGAACCGTCTTCTGTTCTTAGATCAACTATTTCTGACTTTTATCCTTTCAGGCTGATTCTGTCATCATTTGAAGTTCTTGACTTGGTTACTTAGCTAGTTAATGCTCTTTCTTTTATTCTAAACTTTGCACCTAAGTCTTTATTTTTCTTAAGAGTCACCATTTACCTGCATCCTAGAAATTTGGTATATTGTTTGTTATTTTTACCAATTTCTTCTGCTTTTAACATTTGCTTTTAACATTTGCTTTTAACATGCTTCTACTTTTAACATTTATATTTTGAGGTATGAGCTTCGCTACAAAGCTGATCAGACCGAGTGGATCTTTTTAAGTCTTTTGTACTGAAACCTGTTGGCCTTATGTAATGTCTTCTTGAAGTCTATTCTGTGCTGGTGATGTGGTCACAACAGGCACTGATACTGTCCTTCTCCATCAAATGTTCTGGGTCATTGCATTTTAGATGGGTCTCTTACAAATAGCATATAGCTGAACTTAAAAAAAAAAACACAAAAAACAAAAAACAAAAAACAACAACAAAAGAACGCAAGTGAAACCAGGGCGCCTGCATGGCTCAGTCAGATAAATGTCTGACTTCGACTCAGGTCGTGATCTCACGGTTCATGGGTTCTAGCCCCGCGTCGGGCTCTGTGCGGACAGCTCAGAGCCTGGAGCCTGCTCCGGATTCTGTGTCTCCCTCCTTCTCTGCCCCTCTCCCACTCATGCTGTCTCTGTCTCTCTCTCTCAAAAAATAAATACCATAAAGAAAATTGAAACCAATTAATCACTTTTGTAATCTTTCGAAGTAACAAATAGCATTTTCATGAATTCATGAATAGCAAATTTTAAAATCTGTTGATATTTGTATTTCCCTACTAAGCACTTATTCTGATTTCAGAGAAAAATCCTTTCTTAATGTATCCTGTCTTTTTAGTATTCGAGTCCTATCCTGTTTGGATCGTCATGAACGTGGTCACTGCTTTTGTTATGTTTTGTGCAGTGGGGCATCTCCTCAGCTTTGTCCACACTGTGACCAGTGTTCTTTGTCACAGCTTCTCCGTGAACCCCCGACACCCTTTCCAGGTTCGATATCCCCTCTCTGTCCCCCCATCAGAGCGCAGGGGATAAACTCAGGCTCCCTGTGATTGGTTTTCTCCAGTCCCCCCTCTGAGCTCGACTCAGGAACAAGATGCTCGCTCTTGGGCTAACGTCTGCCCCCTCTCTCTCTGAGCACTTCTCTTTCTTTTAAATTTTTTCTAATATTTATTTTTGACAGAGAGAGAGGCAGAGTATGAGTAGGGGAGGGGCAGAGAGAGAGGGAGACACAGAATCCGAAGCAGGCTCCAGGCTCCGAGCTGTCAGCACAGAGCTCGACGTGGGGCTTGGACTCAAGGACCGCTAGATCATGACCTGAGCCCAAGTCGGACGCTCAACCGACTGAGCCACCCAGGCGCCCCACGTTATCATCCTCTCTCCTTTCCCATTTCAACCAGAAATGGGGCTGTTTCCTTCTTGTACGCACATCTTTTAAGCCCTTGTAATATTCTCTGTATTTTCTCCTCTGTGTTCTGCCTACAGGGAAATTTCGTCACGCTGAAGTTTGAGGTTCTTAAGTGTTGTTTTAGATTTGTCTAATTTGATATGTGATCTCACCATTGAATTTTTTATTCAGTTTTAATGAATTTATGTATTCCTAGAACTTCTGATTCTTTTCTATGCCTTATTTCTTTCCCTGGGAAACTCATTCATGAATTTTATCAACTATTAATTTTCTGGTAAACTATATCAGAATGCACTTTTACGTTTTGTGAGATTCTGCTGATAGACCATACGGTGCACAATGTCAGCTTGATGCGTGTGCCCTGGCACGTGCAACAGCTTCTCTGCCACCAGCACACTGAGCACCACGGTCACCTCAACACATTTCCCCTCTCTACCCTTCCCCCGCCATGGCTCCTCTGTGCCTGCTCCCCAAAGCTCCCCCCAACCACAGGTCTGCTGTCCCTATAGATTCTTTTGCATTTCTAGACTTTTATATAAATGGGATCATGGTTTTGTGGGAACCAGAATGGACCTCAAGGAAATCCCCAGAACGTGTGACCCCATGCGTGGCAACAGGGACTTTGCAGATGTGATGAAGTCCAGGCCTTGAGATGGGGAGATATCCTGAACGATAAAGGTGAACTCACTGTCCTCACATGGTCCCCTTAAGGGTCAGAGAAGATGTGATGCAAGCTGCAAGCCAAGGAACGCTTCAGCCTCTGGAAGCTGGAAGAGACAAGAACAGGTCCTCTCCCACAGCTTCCAGAAGAAGTCAATCCTGCGGATGCCTTGATTTTATCCCACTGAGACCCGCTGTGGACTTTCAACCTTCAGGCCTGTGAGATTAGAAATTTGTGGGGCGCCTGGGTGGCTCAGTCGGTTAAGCATCCAACTTCGGCTCAGGTCATGATCTCACAGTTGGTGGGTTCAAGCCCCACACCGGGCTCTCTGCTGTCAGCACAGAGCCCACTTTGGATCCTCTGTCCCCCTCTCTCTGCCCCTCCCCCACTGACACTATGTCTCTCAAAAATAAAGAAACATTTAAAGCAAAGATTATAAATTTTTGCTGTTTTAAGTCACTACATTTACGGTTATTTGTGAAAGGGGTAAAAGGCAACTGATAGAGGTATGCGGTCTTGATGTTTGGTTTCTTTTTGTTCAGCATAATTATCTTGAGATTTGTCCATCTTGAGGTGTCGAGTGCTTGTTGCTGTAAGTGGAAATTGGCTGTACAGATTTACAGCCTTTTCGTGGACATCTGGGTAGTTTTCAGTTTGGGGCTATAACAAATAAAGCTGTTATGAACGTAAGTTTATGTATAAGTATTTGTGCCCATGGGAAGGAAAACTCGTTTATTTTCTCTGGAGTAAATACCTAGGAGTAGACGAGGTGAATCGGGTCATATGCATGTTCACTTTCTTTCTTACGGAGCCTCCGTATTGGTTTCCAAAGTGGGGTTCCCTTTTACGTTTCCATCATCAGTGTTCGAGAGTGGCACTCACACTCGCTATGACCTATCTTTCCATTTTGGCTGTTCTAATCGGCGTGTAGTGATATTGCCTTTGTCGTTGAGTCTACATTTAACTAACGGCAGTGACACGACGCATCTTTTCATGTGCTTGTTTGTCTTTCTGTTGTGTTTATCTTCTTTAAAAAGTTTTAATGTTATTTACCTTTAAGAAAGAGAAGGAGGGGAGGGGCAGAGAGAGAGTGAGACACAGAATCTGAAGCAGGCCCCAGGCTCTCAACTGTCAACACGGAGCCCGACGCGGGGCTTGAACCCACGAACCGCGAGATCATGATCGGAGCCGAAGTCGAACGCTCAATGGACTGAACCACCCAGGCGCCCTCCATGTTTATCTTCTTTAATACAGTGTCTGTTCAACCCTTTTGCCCATTTTTAAAATGGGGTTGTGCTCCCATTATTATGTTTACAGATTTTTATATTTTCATATATATTTATATGTAAATTTATTATACATTTATTTTTTATCCGGTATTTGTGAATATTTACCCCCAGCCTGTGGCATATTTTTTTTTCAGCTTCTCAGCATTGTCTTTCAAGGAGAAAAAGTTTTGAGGAAATCCAATATCATCAGGTTTTTTTTGGTGTGAATCATACTTTTGTTATAATATCTATAAAATATTTGCCTAATCCAAGGTGCAAGATTTTCTCCTATGTTTTCTTCTAGAAGGTTTAGAATATTAGGTTTTAGGTCTGTGATTCGTTTACAGTTACTTTTTTATATGGGTACAAGTATTCTGTTCTCCTGATTATTTGTGTTGATAGCAATGCTGCACTGTCTTGATTAATACAGCTTTATAGTGAGACTTGAAATCTGTTAAGGTTGGCATTTCAACTGCGTTCTTCTCTTTAAAAGTTGGTTTGGTATGCACTTCCATATGGATTTTAGAATCAGCTTATCAATTTCTACAAAGGCTTGCTGGGATTTGATTGGAAATGTACTCAATCTATAAAATGACCGAGGAGAATCAGCATCTTAGCTGTACTGAGTCGTCTGATACGTAAACATTGTGTAACTCCGTTTATTTAAATCTTACATAATTTTTCTCAGCAGCTTTTTTAAAGTTTATTTATTTATTTTGAGAGAGACAGAGAGAGAGAGACAGAGAGAGAATCATGAGCAGAAGAGGGGCAGAGGGAGAGGAAAGAGAGAGAATCCTAAGCAGGTTCTGCACTGACGCTGCGGAGCCCGATACGGGACTTGAACCCACAAACCGTGAGATCATGACCTGAGGCCAAAACCAAGAGTCGGATGCTTAACCAACCAAGCCACCCAGGTGTGCCTCTCAGGAGCTTCTTTCAGTGCACGAGGATTAAGCATCTTTTGCCAAATTCTCTAAGAATTTATTATTGATACTATTGTAAAATATACTTTTTATTTCATTTTCCAATTGTTCTTTGCTAGTATATAGAAATTCAATAAGTTTTTGTATATTGATCTTGTATTCTGCCACCTTACTAAAATGACTTGTCCATCCACAGTGCTTACTGGTAGATTCCACTGGATTTTCTACGTAGATGATCATGTTGCCTTTGAAGTCATACCTCACTCTTCTCATAGGGATGCTTTTCTTATTTCTTTTCTTGCCTGGAACTTCCAGGAAAATATTGAATAAAATGATGAGAGTGAAATCTTCTCTGAACAGTTATTTTAAATTTCTCTTATTATTATTATATTACTTAGAACTCCTTTGTGGGATTTTTAATGTTGCTGGCTTTATCTGCTGGGATCTTGCTATGCTTCATTGGTCTTTAGAGTTTTGGTTTTTTTTTTTCAATTTTGGCTGTAATTTTATCTTGAAAGGTCCTTGTGTGTGTGTGTGTGTGTGTGTGTGTGTGCTAGTTACTTACAAGTAAAGTTGTGCAAATGCATCTCAGAAAGTTTCAGGTATGATAGTTTCTCAAGTTCGTGAGTAGAATGAAGGCAAATACCCAGTCTATGAGAAATGCTAATCCACGGATTCCAAGTCTCAGGTGTATACGCTTTATTTAATTGTCACCCACAGCCTGGATGGGGCAGAAAATTTCCCTTTGATTTTCTGAGTCACTTGTTGGGTATGCTTTTGGTCAACGCTTGTACTAAAACTGTAAACTTTTAAGGACTCTGGCAAAAAGTCACCTCAGTGCCAACTCCCTATCTAAGGAAACCACAGACTTCACCATCTCTGTCTCTACAGGCAAAGAAACCTGTATACTAATCGCTTTCACCATCACCTGTACCCTCTACCTCCATCGTCACCACCTCCATCCACCTCCATGACCACGACCTCCACCATCACCTCTACCTCTTTGCATTATCACCACCACCATCACCACTCCCATCATCAAGGGTTTCAGTCCCGCTCTCATACTGATGACTTGACTTCCAGTTCTTTCTTCTTGCTAGCACCTGAGAAGCCTCCTTTATTTTCGTAAGATCAGCATTGAAACTAAATGATTTTATCTGGAACGTTCTCTAACATCTGGGGGGGGGGGGTCGGAGTAGTAATATCGTTACATTCTCTCAGTTCAGCAGATTGTTGGCAATGCAAGCACCACAACGCTTCATTGGTGGACTACGCTCGATAAATGTTGGATGACAGGTAAATAATTTTGCAAATACGTCATGTATCAATGATCTTATTTCATTTTTAATGGTCTTAAATTTGTTGCAATAATAATCTCATCTCATTTGCGATACTGTGCTTCTTTCACTGTGTGTGTTTATTTTAAATCCTATCATGAATGTGATGGCTTCTCCCATCTACTTTTAACCTTTTTATTTTCCACCATGTAAACTCAACCAAATAGAAATATCTTCCCATGAAGCATTTATAAGAATTTGGTGACTCTTGCATATTTCACCTTTGCTTAGAACAGAGCCCAATACGACGTCTAGTATTTGTGAAAATATTTCTAAGAAAAAGGCTGGTCAAAATTTCATCACTCTACGGGGAGTGGGTCCACCTCAGGTCTGGACCCACCTCAAGCCATTCAAACGGGTTGCTAAGTCACTCCCTATAGTACATTCTTCACTGAGGCAAAAGAAAGAGAAATATTGCATCCATGAAAACAAAAGAGAATTGGGCATCTAAGCTAAAATAGGTAAATAAAAATAGATATGCTTCAACAAAAAGAAGAAAGAGAGGGGAAATTAGAAAGAGAAAGACAGAGACTGATGGAGACACAGAGAGAAGGAGATGGAGAGAGAGAGAGAGAGAAACTGAGACTGGGACAGAACACCCATTTTTAAAAAAAATTTTTATTTTTTTAATATTTATTTATTTTTGAGAGAGACAGAGACAAAGCTTGAGTGGGAGAGGGGCAGACAGAGGAAGACACAGAATCGGAAGCAGGCTCCAGACTCTGAGCTGTCAACACAGAGCCTGACGCAGGGCTCAAACCCACGGATGGTGAGATCATGACCTGGGCTGAAGTCAGATGCCCAACGGACTGAGCCGCCCAGGCGCCTCGAGAACACCCATTTTTAACACAAACAGCCATACGCATTTGAGGAGCTCAACGCTTGAATGCATCTTGAGTATTTCGAAAGACAAAGAATCCTTTTTAAACCGATTAACCAGGTTTCAATTAAGGTGTTCATTTAACTTTTATGTTTCATATCATAGGTCAGGGCCCCTTAAAGTAGGGTCTCTGCAATAGTTTCACTGCATTGTGTTTTTCTTTTATTTGCCTTTTCTTTTCCTTATGTTTCCCTTGATATATTTTGCCCAGGCTGATATAAATCATCTTTGCATCTCACTGCTCAGTGTAAAATCGCGAAATACAACGTGTCGGTGCTTTTACTAGACATTCCAAATAGTGTTGGTGCGTGTGATTGTTTGCGTAATTTTTTTTTTTTAAAAATTACTGTCGATGCTGGCCAGGAGTCAGCCTCAGACTGTTTGATCAGCCAAATGATTAGTCAAGGAAAAATAAATTAAAATAAACAGCACACGATCATTAAAACGTAAAAAAAATAGGAGGTTTGCCAATCAAGCCTGGGTCAGTGGTGACCGGAAATCAATCCCGTCGATGGGTGAGCACAGGCTGTGTGGACTGGGGAGGAGGGCCGGTGTCCACCCAGGTGAGCATCCTTCAGACACGGCTCCAGGGCCTGCCTGGCTGGGCAGCCTCCCCCGAGGGTGGAGGTGAATGGACAGGGGCTGTCACCGTGAAGGCAGCTCTGTCATCACCAAGTGACCCTCCCCGAGCCGGCCAGACGCTTCTGGTTCACACTCGGTCTCCTCTCTCCACTGGTCAGGCAACACCCCGTCCTGCTGCTGAGTCCAACGGGCCGACAAAATCATTCCGAGCAGATGTCACTCACTGAAAACAATAATCGTCGAAACAGGTACAACTGTGGTGTCCCATCCCCTTACCTGCAGTGACAGAGCAATGACTCCAACGCATGGTCTCATTAGAAAGTCTGCATTGGGGATGTGGGCAGATTTGGAGAAGCTGCCATGGGGACGGAACAGTGTTGGAGCTCTGACAGCCTGGAAGTTTCCTCAGTGTTTGGTTCTCCTCAGAATGCTCTCGGCACGAGTGTGGGAGATAGAAGCGAGAATTAGGACTTCCAGATGGCGACGACGGGGTCTGGCTGCAGGGGCACCGCCCGGGGTCACAACCGCCACCCCCCTCCCCGCCCCTCTTCCCTCTGTTTTCTCCTCCTGCCTACACTTGTGCTGGACAGCAGCCTGCACGTTGGCACACTTAGGTGGCCCCCGGAACGGTTTATTGTCTGACCGTCTGTGACGACACGGGCGCTCGCGAGAGATTCTTCCTCTGCCCGGAGAAGAAGGAAAATGGTTTCCCTGCTGCAGCCCAAACTTTGCTACATGTGATCGATACACACTGGGCGGACGCAAGCTCCCTTAATCGTCTCTTCGCTAAAGACGTGTGTGATGCTGGATGCCAGGGAGCAGCTCCTCCAGGAGCGCCCGGCGAGAAGAGCTGGTTCGTGGAAGGTTCACCTATTCCCTTGCCCCCCAGCCAGCTGGAGGCTAAACAGACTGATAACCTAAACCGCGGCAGCGCAGACCCAATGATTTTTACATCAAGCCGGCTGATGTACTGCCTTGCCACCCACCAATCCCTTTCCAATATCGATCCATTCCTAAATGAGCCCTTCCCTGCTTTGTACCATGAGCAATAATTAAAAAAGCAGCACATTGATTTTAACTAATATTATGAAGGGTCTGGATGTGCACATGCTTACAAAATAGTGGGCTTTACCCGTGTTTCATCGTGCAACAAAGGATCCTGATGAAAGTTTGGACACCGGGAAGGAGCACCCTGTCTGCAGCTGAACGTGTCAAAACTCACACCTGTTCTGCTCTGTTATAAATCTCGTCGCAATACCAAGGGAGGTGTTTAACCCCGAGTTCTCAGAAAAATAAACAAGAACAGTCTGAAGCCCAGGATGGAATGTGAGAAATGAGGGGGAAATGCTCCTTTAAAATGCTGTTATTCCACCACATACGCGTCCCTCTCTACAAAATAGAATCGTTTCCGTGTTACGCAACTCACTCGAAAGCAGGTCACGTATCGTGATGCCCGATGTATGTTTTGATACCAAAGTGAAATGTTTTCCAGTCTCAAATGGCTTCTAACAGCCTTAGATCTAGGCAAAGCTAACGTCTCGCTGAACCGCTATGACAGCGAGGGAAGTAATGACATTTTGCATCATCGCGAAATACCCGAGGCCGATCTGTCTGCAGGATATGGGACAGAATTTCCAGTAACTGCAAAGCCGAAGAAACTAGATTTTTGAAAATATGCCGAATTACACTCTGCCGACGGGGAAAACAAATGTGCGACCGTGAAGGTGACCGGGGGTGCCACCACGCTCTCCGTGCTCCCCCACTGCGGAGACGCGAGGTCCGCCCTCGAGAAAAGCTTCCGGGCAGCTGAAGAGGTTGGTCCTGCTTGGAACCTTCCCCTCGCCCCACGAGCGTCTCCCTTCCTGCGTCACAGCCGAGGAAACCTAAGAACACATTTTGACGTGCGGACATCACGGGTAGCACTAGCAGATGTTAAAACATATTTAAAAGTCCAATAATTTTAAAACGGATACTGTGGGCATAGTCACAGGCAGATTCGAAACAGACAAATATCTTGTAACGCCGTGATGTGTAAGAACAGAGAACGGAAAACCCCCAGGTACTTTGGCCCCAAGAGATTGCCAATTGCGGTAGGACACATTTGGCTCTCGGCGCCTGTCCTCTGGCCAGCCGTGGTTCCCAGATGGTGGGAAAATGAAGTGCTGATCTTCTGGGGTCTATTTCTATTGTTTCTAGTGGGGTGGTTAGGGATAGATACAGAAATAATAAGCCCATGACTTCTCAGGACTTTCTCAGTACCTAGAAGACATTTCACTGTTTACATAATAGACATAATAGATATGTCAGTGTTTTTACTTCTGGGCCTTGCGAGTACAGACTGAAAATCATGGATTTTTATTGAGTCCGGAATAACACAACCCTGCAGTTTACACGATTGGCATGTGTTCACCCCGTTTATTATGCTGGGGTGTTTTCCTTACCCAGATACACCACACAGCAGAGAGAATATTCAAAACTAGCTCTGAAGTAATAGTGTTGAGGTGAAAAAAAATCAAACGAGAGATCTTTCATCATACCACAAAGAAAAATCAGCTCCAAGGGGACTGACATGTTAACTATGCCTCCCCCAACACACACACACACACACACACACACACACAATACTTCTCCCTGAAGAAAATACAGATGCATGTCTACATAATCTCAGGACAAGGACTTTCAAATCCATAATGCAGCAGGGAAAGCACACGCTGATGGATGGATGCAGTTCGCTACTTTGTAAGTGTGAGGCTCAGGTGTGCTCACCTTCTTCCGGGGTCTGGGGGTTGCAGGTGACAGACAATGACGGATGAGCAAGACTCCTGTGCTGCACCCTGGGGCGCATGCGCTTTGTCACCAAGAAGGAGTCTCAGACCCCCTGATCTGGAACACATAGTTATGTTTTGGGAGCCCAACAAAAGCACCCAGTCACTTTGCCTCAGGTTCTTGCTCCTCTGGAGCTTAAGCAATTGAACAGTTGAATACATCGTGCCTGAGCAGGGGGAGACGGAGAAGGGGCTGAGAGCCTGTGGTGAGGGGGTGAGGGACCTGTGCCCCTGGTGTGACCCTGGGAGGCAGGAGACGGTGTGTCCCAAGCACCCCTTCCTTCCCAGGGGTTGGGGTCTACACTGACCAGCTAGGCAGTGGAGAACACCGGGTGGGGAGATGAAGAGAAATTGAACTGAGTCTTTAGGACTCACTGTATCCCCAAATCCCAGACCTGGGCCATCTGGAGAGCTGGGGACGAGGCCACAGGCCCCAGGGCGCAGCAGGCCCACGCCACAGAGGAATTGCCCTGGTGGCTGTGACCCTGCAGGGCAGACTGGGGCCCCCGTGGAAAGCAGAGCCAGGTGGAAAAAGCAGGCACGGGCCTGGGGGTGGGGCAAGGTGGTAACCCCAGTAATATGCACGGCTGGTCACTCAGGGGATCCCGTGAAACTAGGTTGTTTGAAAAATATATAACTTTTGTTTAAGTGAAATATTTTTTATCTGCACACTTCAGACTGAAAGGTGCATGTAACTATTTACGTAAATGCACGGGTGCAATTGTGCTAAGTGCCAAGAAGTCCAGTCACAATCCCAGAGAAAACTGGTTTGAACAAGGGAGTCCTAACGGCAAGCTAAGCCGATAGCTCAGGGGTGGAAAAGAATCTACCCGCGAGACGCAGAGAGCGCACTGTTCCAGGAGACACGCCAAGCTTCTAACTGGGTTTGAATAATTTCGGGAAGGGTGGCTCCGAGCTGACTGGATCCTTCCAGGACCTTCCCTCCTGGTTATTGTATCTCACAAACGGGGAGAGCCGACGATGCACAAGGGTCAGGAATACAGCGTCGGGCCCCAGTGAGGGGTCAGTGCAGATGGGGAGGGTTCCACGCCGGAGGGTTCCAGAACCGTGGACCCAGTTGTTTTGCCTATGGTGCCATTGAGATGCAACCATGTTGGGACTCACCGTCAAAACTCATTTCTCCTGGCTGTACCACAGTGAGCTCCTCGGGTTTTACGTCCTATGATGGGGTAAGATTTGACCTCCTGCAGATATTGACCTTGGCTATTGTACCTACGGAGGGTAGAGCACGTGCAAAGTCCCAGGGGCATGTGGAGCTTGACCTTCCTGGTCAACAGAACAGATCCCAGCGAGTCTGGAGCACACGGTCTGTGGGGAGGTGGAAGGAGGCGTGGGTGAGGGAGTCCAGGCCTTGTGGACCTACTTATGTATTTATTTGAATTTATTTGGAATTAATTTTATCGCGTGGCTGTGTCATGAAAAGCTTAAGTGTACAAGCCACCTTGTGTTTCTGAATGAGTGTGACAGACACTCTGTGCGGAACAGATTGGCGGAAGGCGTAATAAACTGGAGAGAACGGTAAGAAGGACACTGCGGCCGTGTTTGTAAGCAAGAGGACGGCTCTGGTGGTAGCAGAAGAAATGTAGAAACGCAGAGATTTGGAATGTATTTTGCAAATAAAAAAGATGGTGGAATTCTGAGGAATTATTCCAGGGGCAATTACAGATCCACAGGAGCTGAGATCAGGCTTTAGAGAGACCATATTGAGTCCCAAACCAGGGCAGTTCTACAAGGTCTAAAGTCAGAAGAAAACGGCCCCACAGAGTTGGGATCCCCAAGGTGACTTTCTCGGTGGGCGAACGAGAAAGGATAACTTTTTAAAGGTGATACGCCTGGAGAGTTATTAACCACAGCTGGAAATGCGAATCCTCTCTGGAGGAATGCAATTTAAACCCAGGCCTGAAAGCGTCCCCACAAATACAGTTTCTAGGAATCTGAGCTCACACTAAAAAATGACGGACCACACAGAACAGCCACCTTGTGAGGAAGGGAGGAAACAGAAGCCAGAACAATCACACCTGCGGAGACTGCCGATATCAGAATTCGCAATTCTCGGTGACAATACAGAAGGAGCGAAGGAGGCCACCGACCAAACGAAACGGCAACCGATGGAAGGGGAGAAGGTATCTGCAAATGACATACCTGACACAGGGCTAGTAGCCAACATCTATAAAGGACTTAACCAAACTCCAACTGTCGTCGGCAGCGGCTATTTGTCGGGGGCCCTTCCATCGCTGCCGTTGGACACTTTGGATGTCACCTGCATGTTCTTCCGCAGGGGAGGTCTTCCAGCAGGTGGCACCGACTGTGTGCGCACGCCTGCCCCCTGGCTGGGCGGTAAGCGGCTGAGATCTTATCGAACGTTGTATCGCCCTGAAAAGCATGGTGCTTGGCACAAAGCAGGTGCTCGGTGAGTGACTGCGGAGTGGACGAACAAAGGAATCCATGCCAACAGATTACTACGGTGGTTTAACTGCCCTGCAGTAGGGATGCTTCACGGAGTCAAACCTTAAGAGGGCACACGGGACCTTGCCAGTCATACGGATGAACTTCGGACTCAACACCCAAAACACAAACCATCCAGTAAAGAAACGGGCAGAAGACGTGACCAGACATTTCCCCAAAGAAGACATCCAGATGGCTAACAGACCCATGGAAAGATGCTCGGCGTCACTCACCGTCAGGGAGGCGCAAATCAAAACCACGACGAAATATCACCTCACGCCTGTCAGAATGGCTACAGTTAACAACTCAGGCGACAACGTTTTGGCAAGGACGTGGCAGAAGGCGAACCCTCTTGCGCTGCTGGTGGGAAGGCAAGCTGGTGCAGCCGCTCTGGAGAACAGCGTGGAGGTTCCTCAAAAAATAAAAAATATAGAACTACCCTATAATTCAGCAATTGCACTACTAGGTATTAATCTAAAGTATACAAAAATACAGGTTCAAAAGGGTATGTGAACCCAAATTTTTATAATAGTACGGTCAACAATAGCAAAATTATACAAAGAGCCCAAATGGACTGTCAATATAAACTATATATATATATACATATATATATATATGTATATATATATACATATATATTATTAGAATATATTATAATATTACTCAGTGATCCAAACGAATGAAATCTTGCCATTTTCAACAATATGGATGGAAGGGGAGGGTATTATGCTAAGGGAAAGAAGTCAGTCAGAGAAAGACAAATATATGATCTCACTCATATGTGGAATTTGAGAAACACAACAGAGGAACTTAGGGGAAGGGAAGGAAAAATATGATAAAAAAAGAGAGGGACACAAACCATAAAAGACTCGTAAATGCAGACAACAAACTGAGGGTTGCTGGAGGGGAGGAGGGTAGGGGGTTGGGCTAAATAGGTGATGGGGACTAAGGAGGGCACCTGTTGGGAGGAGCACTGGGCGTCCGATGTAAGAGATGAATCACTGGGTTCTACTCCTGAAGCCAAGACTACACTGTATGTTAACTAACTGGAATTTAAATATAAACAATAAACAAACAAACAAACAAATACATACATAAATAAATTGAGTAGGTTTAATGAACAGGAAAGTGTGATTTTGAGGTCCAGAGACAGAAAGAAAGGATTTGTAGAACTCTAATGTCTGAAACAGTGAATAGAGAGAATTGGATGAAAGTCATAGTCTAAAGCTAGTGGATAAGAAGTTTCCAGAGTTGATAAAGCACACAAATCCTAAATCTCAGGAAGTACAATAATCAAGCAAGGTACATTTAAATAAATTCATATTTCCTTTTCATTACATCACAGTGGTTTTGCTGGGAGCCTGAGTTGCCCCCTCCCCAGAGCCCCCATTCAGGTTGGAAGGACCTAGCCTCCCGGCCCATGATTGTGCTGCTGCTTAACACCCAGAGCTGTCAGCCTCTCTGGGAGCATCTCTGCCAGAGGACCATCTCACCTCGATCATACCCCCTTTCTAGGGACTGTCTGTTCCCAAAGGCTGGCTGATGTGGGGGCTATAAAGCCACCCATCCAGGACAACTGTGATGCTGTTCCAGCTTCATGGGGTCAGCTGCGATGTCATTAAACCTATATCACAGCCCAATCCATTCCTGTCTCCACCTGCCTGTCTTCCTTCTGTGATAAATGTTAACCCTCAGAACACTCCTTAATGATCATTCCTGTCCCTAGCCTGCAACAGTAATCTTGCAGATAACCAATGGGAAAAAAAAAATCCCCTTCAAGCTTCGTATTGCTTCAAACAAATGATGCTGGGAAAATTGGGCATCTCTGTATGAAAAGTGTGTGGATCCCTGCCTCACACCATACACAAGACATGACCTTCACACAGACCCCTGAAATATGGAGAGTTTTTACCAATGGATCCTTACTAAAATTATCCCTGAAAGTAAGTACTTCAAAAAGAGGGAAAACAAATTTGAAGAAACATCCTTGGAGCAAAAGGAAAGGAGAGCAAATTAAATAGTAAACATTGACCCGTGTCTAAACTGGGGTTAAAATGAAACCGGAAACAGTGGCATGTGTCAGCACAGTGAAAAGTAACCTGCCTAACACGCTTCACGTGTCCTCGAGTGTTGTGTTTTGTGAGAGTTTTCTAGTATGGGTGGCGGAATGAGAGCCAGAGATGGGGAGGAAAGTGTGAAGTCATCAATATTCTCATCTTCAGAACCTGGAGTTAGTTGGTACTGTGAAGTGTCTATGAAAAAATTGAGCTCATCAGTAAATGGCAGAAAAGGATGTCTGAGCGAACGGTGGGGAGGAAAGAGGAATGGTTTATTTCGCGGAGAGAAGACAAAGCTCTGGACATTTTTCCAGAATCGTTTTTCTTATGCACACCTGGGATGCACGCCATGTGAACTGGCACACATCCAGAAGCCCACGCGTCTACCCAAGCTTCTCCATCGAGGCTAGCCTGGTCTCTGGCTTTCTAAGTGGCCCCATTGACCCCAGGGAGGTCACCACCACACACAGGCAGCTCGTCCCGGGGGAGCAGGGGGAAACAAAGCTGGTAAACAGGTAACAGTGTGTGTTGATTTCAGTCGTGGCTGCGGAAGGACCCGAGCCAAACTAGCTCTTTGCTGAGCACTGGAGTAAACCTTAATGAAGACAAAGAAGTCTTCTCAGGGTGTGTTTTTATTCTAATTTGAAAAGATGACTGTTGGAAATGCCTTTAAACATAAACACATACAGGTCTGTCAAGCTCCAACAAGCAGGTGATTTCCAAAACATAGGCTCGGAGATGAGAAGCCCTGTTTCCCTGGAACCTACTTTTCGCTGGATTCAAGAAAAATAGGGAAAAAAATCCCTCAAACAATGGATTTGGGGCAGATAAGCAGATATGTTAGGTATGTTACAAATATGAAACTTTATACGCCCTCATCAATTCAACATGACTTGAACGCACCATGCGGACCATCCGCCTTATGCGGCGGGGTTGTTTCTGGCCAAACCTTTAACTGAAGGAGGGTCTCAGGCTAACTGGGTGTTTCTATGGGTCCACATCTTTGGGAAAGATCCTTAATTTGTGAGGCCAAGCCTCACAATCCAACTTCAGATTAAACATGTTCTGAAAGAGTCGCAAACCAGTTGCATTCTCCTTAATATATGCTTTGCAAAATGCCATGATACGCAAGCACGCGTTTTTTTTTTTTTTTTTTCTCGTGCACATAACTGGTTTAACGATGCGAACTGTGGTCTGGGTGACTTTGATAAACCATCTGCACAACTGACAAGTTAGTAGCCCTGTTTCATCCCGTCAATTATTAAAAAAAAAAAATACATCTAGAAACTCTTAGAGGCTCTTTAAAAACTGAGTAATTTTTAAGTGCCCTGATGACAAACGCAACCACGTCTACAAACCTGAAATAAGACGATAGCGAAACGCTGTGACATGTAAACCAACTGTTTTTTTTATTGAAATCCATGAAAACCAACCAATTAATTCCATCATTCTACAGTTTCAGCTGCCTCATGTAGTGAAGATGCATGTGTCAGAAATAACAATTCATCTGTAGAAGCCCGTGTCGAAGTAATAAGGACAGGACTACGCGAGGCTCTGCGCACGTGTCTGGTTTCCGAAGCGGGCCTTGTTTGTGAGCTGAGCACCAGATGCCCGCGTGGAGACACCTACTCTAGTGTGTCTCGAACGAGAGGTCCTGAGGCATCGTGCAGACTTGCACAAGTGCCTAAGGATTTGAGAGGAGAGCTGAGGAATTCATATGCGTGTATTCAAAATCACACATTAATCGGCAATGACCCAGGGAGGATAAAAGCCTTCTCTGAACACCGGTCGCTGATGAGGGAGCCGTGTGAGCGCTGTGTGTGCAGAGAAGTGTGTATTTAATCTGTGTTCTGCAATGCGGCCATTATGGTTTAAAAAGAACTCGGCCAGGGAGAACCTGGGGCTAAAATTAAGTACTTAGGGAATTCAGCTTTGGATGGTGTGTTAAACGGCTGTATTATAACCTCCCAGTGGAGGGGGGTGTTAGGCCCAGTGGTTGGTGGTGTATGGGAGTAATTCTAGCCGTCAGCAAGTGTGGTCTAAAACCGGCCCGCTTTCTGAAACACATGATCGCTTCGTTTGGCAGGGACCGTCGGGACTTGCGGATGTGGCTTCAGAATCACGACAGGTGCCAGAAAACACTGAGGCATCGGGAGCCGTGAGTGGGAAGGCAGCGCAGTTCTGGGTCCCAGTAGGAAGCGCCCGGTCCCCGCGTGCTGTGTCCCCAGCCTGAGGCGAGACTTGTGGTCGGTGTCTCGCTCAGGCACACAAGGGGGTGGGTCCATCTACTGTTTGCTGGAGCTTCCCATCTTGACATGGGAAGAGAGCACAGCCCTCACTTCACAGGTGAGAAGCTGAGAGATTTGGGGGTGGAGTGTCCAGGAATGGCCAAGTGCGCCGGCCGGCGAGTGGGGAGCCCCGATGGCCCGGACTTCGGGCACGCTGACTCTGCCTAGCACTGCCACTACCCAGGGCCAAAGCAAGAGTCGGAGGCACCGAAATGCTCCCTTACTGTTTAAACCCGTGCAAGGCCGAGGCAAAAGGGGAGCCCAGGAGAGGCCAGCACGAGGGAAGCCTGTATTTCATCCCCAAACAAGGATCTAACCCCACCTGCGAGGAAGCATCAAAGGTCCAAGCTAAGCATCCCGAGGAATTAGTGCCTTTGTGTTGCAAAATCAATATTTGGAACTTTGTCAAAAAGCAGAAAAAAATGAACAAACCCACAGGGGTACGCGCGAAAAGGTTACCATATAAATAGCCCCCACGTAATAGCTAAGCTTAGAGGCAAGTGTTAAGAACGGTAAACTAAATTTAAGTCAATGTGACCGCCGTTTATCATGCAGCTACCATAACAGACCAGGGATGAGGCTACAAATAACTCGTGAATCAAAACCGGAGGCTTTTTCTGATGAGTAACTTAATTACGGATTCTATAGAACTTACATGAATAAAAACATATTGAGTGCATTTTGCATGGACAGCACCGCGGACAATGAAGGCGATTATTTTTCATACTAAAATACGGAATTTAGGGGCGCCTGGGTGGCTCCGTCGGTGGAACATCCAACTTTTGATCTCCACTCAGGTCGCGACCGCGTGGTTCATGGGAGCCAGGCCCGTGTCGGTTCTCCGCTAACAGTCTGGAGCCTGCTTGGAATTCTCTCTCTCCCTCTCTCTCCACCCCTCCTCCACTCGCTTGCGTGCTCTGTCTCTCAAAATAAGGACATAAACATTAAATAAATAAATAAATAAATAAATAAATAAATAAACAAATAAATAAACAAAATGCAGAATTTATGCCTGAGTGTTCATCACCATTTGCTTAAATGCTTAAGGTATTCAGGATTTAAAAATAGGCAAGAGATATAATAATGCAATAGCGTTTTTTAAATTGATAAATTACTGAGGAAAACCTAAGAGAGAAGTACAATAAACAGGCAGTTTCAACAGCAGCTAATACTTCGAGAAAGTAGTTCCGCAGAGTTTTTTTTACATAGAATTCCGTTTCTGATGTGAAAACCCTGTTGGGCAACAGGACACATCTTCACCCTGGAGCAAATTCCACTTGTTGGGACTGTTCATTGTCGACCCCGAGCCCCAGGACCTGTCTCTTTATAAAAACTTGCCTGGAAAGTTATAACACCAGGACCTATATGAAATCGACACTGTTTTGTTTTTTTTGTTTTTTTTCTCAATCTACACAAGTGGCGATTTTGCATGGTTCAACTTAGTAAAACCAGACATCACTGAAATACATCTATCAAATAATACCTAAGGGATTGTAATGAAAAATAGCCATTTCTGCCTTATTCCTGTCTCCCTGGATGTCCTACAGGGAACTCCTGGTAAGGAGTTCTGGTAGATCCCGTCACACTGCTAAATAATATGCTTGTCCTGCACTTCCTTGTGTATTTAATGTAGACATGGACGGTTTCATTTTTACTGTGATAAATGCGGAGTTAGCTTTATAATTATATATCGTATATGAAACAATGCACCTTATATATGCATCATGTGATATATGCTGGACATAATACACTGCATTAGAACATGTAATGTGTGTTCTACACGAGTCCTATGACACTTCCTGTCCCATGACCTTCTAACTCAAGTGACTCTTGAATCTGTAGACAACCTCTCCTGACCTCACACCTTGGGAACCAGGGCTGGATAGTGATTACATACTCTTCCTCTCCGTCCCTGCTCTCACTCCTGACTTCTATCATTTCTACTTTATATTCTTAAGAAACTTTCCACTTTAGAAGCTTTAAATTCACCGACACACCGAGGCTCTTCAGAAAAATTCATTTCTCGAAGATTTTGCAAAGTTTTCTGGTCATCACTCAGCTGAAGTCCTCCTAAAGGTCATCACTCCTACTAAAGGTAGGGAGGGTCCACACTCTGGAGTCGGACGTTCAGAATTCAAATTCTGGTCTCACGGTCTCAGAACTTTATGACCTTGGTTACATGATTCGGCCTTCTGCTGCCTCAGTCCCCTTGTCTTTGATATGGGGACAATAATCTTTGAACGTTAGGGGATTATCATTTTATAAATATTGTAAATAGTACGGGCTTATTCAATGAGTTAGAGCATTCATGACATCTGGAACCACACCTTTAAAATGCTTAACAGGTACATTATCTGGTGGTCATTCCCACCAATTTTACTGTTGTCTGTTTTCTAGTCTGTACTCCAACTGTCTGGGACACTGATGACCTTTCCTGTCCCAGTTTCTCTTGTATTAGTCCCTCACCTTGTCAGCCTGTTTTCTTCAGGAGGAATTCTTCTTCTGCTCTGTCTTCCAGTTATACATTTACATGTTGGTTGCACAGAATCTGCTGTTTAGCACGTTCTTTCCTTCTTTCTTTCTTTCTTTCTTTCTTGCTTTCTTTCTTTCTCCCTCTCTCTCTCCTTCTCTCTCTCTTTCCATGCAATAACCGTACTTTTAAATGCTAGAACAAATTAAGTCTAGTGCCAAATAAGGCTCTTTAAAAAAAAAAAAAATCTACCCAATCACTTTACATGATTTCTTGAACTGATTCAAATATGGGAGTATCGTGGCCTACCTGAGTCCGCATATGAAATGAACCCCTATAGGTGCATCGCGTCCGCAACGAAATTGGTGTTTTGGACAAGGGGACGTGTTTATTGGATGCGCAGCTAGAGGTGTGTGCGTATTCATTGGATCAGTTATGCCCTAAGGTTCAAACAGAGGAGAGAGGATTAATCTCTTCTCCACTACCAGTGGAATGCACCAGAAACGTGTCCGCTGTGACGTGTCCGTGTCTGGGACAGCCTGTGCCCACTTCCCTCAGAGGAAGGCAATTAAACTGACAAAGACTTGGACGTTGGACATCCCGTCTTATTACAAAACTTGTTCTTCTTTCGGATGCTTTTGTGGGCGTTGGGGACAGAGACAACGAGCACGTCCTGGACATTTCTCATGTTGGGCCGTGCACGTGTAAATGTGTGCAGCGCGGCGAGGGCCCGGCTGGCTTCGGTCCGAGGGAGGCCGGGGCAGGCTCGACTCCCATCCACACTCACGCGGCCGGACCTGGGTCTGCTCCCAAGACGGGCTGCACCTCCAGACACGTTTGGCGCTTTCACGGGGATGAAAGTCCGTGCGTGTGAATAGGGAGGTGATTAACCGCTGTGCTGAAATATCGTCTCTGGCGAGCAGGAGCCAGGGGGAGGGATCCATTATCCAAAGTGCAAGGTACAGACGAGTTCCTCTCGCCCGCCCTCGGTACAGAGGAAAGAAGTCAGGGCACAACGGCTGATGGGAGGCTCCGTTTGGGATGTATTGGAAAATTAGTCACATGTGGGTGAATTATCAATCACACCTGAGATCCGACACCTTGCACATTCATTCGGAAGGGATTGGATGGATGCAAAACAGGAAACAAAAAGGATGATGAAACATGAGCCTGGTGACCTGTACCCGTCACTGCTGACATGACATATAGGCCATTATCAGGAAACTCAATCTCACCCCAACACCCTTGCTTTTAGGCCACAAACTTGGAAAACAGGTATTATCTTATTAGGCCCAAAGTGTCTTTCCCTTGTTTACTGATGGATAATATTTGACAAGCTGATTAGAATTTTTAATATATGCCATCTAGTTCCAGTAATGTCACCGACATTTAGCAAGATGGCCACATATACGTGTATGTATATGTACATCTATCCATTCATATCTATGAATATATAGTCATATATTCATATCCATTCAATACGTTCAATATGTATATTCATATATCTATATGAAGGAGAAAAGACAACTATTGCCAAATATGTTAATTATTTATTTGCTAATGTAACATGAAGGAGATCACTGAATGCACCTGAGTAAAGGTAATTCTTTCATATAAAGGCAGTATCTAAGGAAATACTAAATAAAATTCCCCGGGTTATTATGTTTGTATTCTAAAGAGCATTCAAATTTTATATTCCATAATTGTCTTTCACTCATGAAAATGACACCCATCGAATAACATTTAGTGCCAGCCTGCACCGAGCCTCGTTCTTGGTAGGAGATCCGGGGTCGAACAGGTCAAAAATTGTCCTCGCCCTGATGGAGCTTTTATTCTAAAGAATACATAATATACCTCCTAAACGTCTCTTTTTTCTTTGCCGCTCGCCCTTAGCGATGTTTTAGGTTTTAGATGTTTTAGGACAGCATCTGGCACGCAGTAGGTGTTCGGGATGATGGCTGTTGACCTAAAGATAAAGCGTGGATGATAAAGCGTGCATGGTGGGGGGTGTGCACGGTGGAGGGGTGTGCATGTTGAGGGGGTGTGCATGGTGATATTTGACAGAAAAAGGGTAGATTCAGAAGACAAGTGATATGAGAGCAGACACTCAAGAAGAGGGGACTGGACATGGGGCTTGGTGGGAGGGGCCAGAAGACAGGAAGAAGTAGGAGGTGAGGCAAATTAAGAAAGCGTTTCAAGAGGGAGAGACCCACTCTGCCAAGAGAGGACTACCGAAATGAGGACTGAGATTGTCAACTTTCAGACTTGCGGGAGAAAACGCGATCAGAGGGGCTGGCCGAGATGGCCGTCAAATGGCATCATTTGATCCTGAGGTACCGTGAAGTCTGTAATAATGGGCCTAAAGTAGAGAGCTGGAAAAAAACAGAAGGATCCAGGGTTAGTGGATGTCGTTTCCTGGCACAGGGCATGTCTTCGACTGCCGGTCTCTGCGTTTTCTATTTCGTCAACCCCACTGTTGATCAGATCTCCATATTGGCAGCCAGACACAATTTCTAAATGCTATAATTCGATTCCATTGACAAAAAGTTTCCCTCATGCCCAGAGATGGGTTGTATCCACTTTCCCTGGTTCTTTGATACCTGTAACTTTTATATTTGAATGACATTATGACTCAGTATAATATTCCTAGGTCAAACGATCATTTCTCCAAATATTTGTAGACATTGCATCATTTTCTTTTGGTGACAGAGAATTCTGAGATCAATCTACTACTTTCCCTTTGTAGTTAATATGATTTTTTTTTTCTGTCTGGATCCCTGAAAATTATATTCTCAGCTCTTTATTCACATCAGAGAAATTCCCGTATCTTTGAATATTATTTTCAAATCACATTTTGGTGTCTCTGTTTCAGAAACAACAATTATCCTTTTGTTAGATGATCTTCCTGTTTTTTTAAAAAAATTTAAGGGGCGCCTGGGTGGCGCAGTCGGTTAAGCGTCCGACTTCAGCCGGGTCACGATCTCGCGGTCCGGGAGTTCGAGCCCCGCGTCGGGCTCTGGGCTGATGGCTCAGAGCCTGGAGCCTGTTTCCGATTCTGTGTCTCCCTCTCTCTCTGCCCCTTCCCCGTTCATGCTCTGTCTCTCTCTGTCCCAAAAATAAATAAACGTTAAAAAAAATTAAAAAAAAAATTTAATGCTTATTTATTTTTGAGAGGGAGACAGAGAGAGACAGAGCGTGAGCGGGGGAGGGGCAGAGAGAGACGGTGATACAGAATCTGAAGCAGGTTCCAGGCTCCCAGCTGTCAGCACAGCCCGACGCGGGACTCGAACCCACGAACCATGAGATCATGACCTGAGCTGAAGTTGGACGCTTAACCGACTGAGCCACCCAGGCGCCCCCTGTTTATATCTTTATCTTGTTTTATCACCTTGTATTTCAATCCTTATTCTATTGATTGTCAGATACACATTCTAACCAAGTTTTCTATGACGTGATCTTAAGATCTTGGATTCTGTTCCATTTCTTGTATTTTCCTCTAACGTAAGCACTTTGCCACTGTTATTTTCCTGACTTTTTTTTTTTTAAATGTACACACATTTTTATAACGTACACACAGTGTTCCTTGTTCTCTTACTCAAGCATAGATCATCCTGTATGGGCATTCTGTTGGCTTCAAGGCAGTATGGATGACACTCTGACAATGAACTTTCCCCATTATTTCTGAGTGCAGGTTTTAGTTTGTTTGTCTCTGCTCTGTGCTACAGACTGAGAACAGCCATTTCAGTTCAATCCATGACTCTCGAGCTTCATGAACCTGGATGTCCAAACCTCTCTCCCAATTTTGGAAAGTTCTCAGCCATTATTCCTCTAAATGTATTCCTGCCCCCTTCCTACTCTGGGATTCCAATGGTTCTCTTGCTTCAACGGTGGCCCGTGGCTCACGTGACTTTCTTTACTCTCTTTCACTTTTCTGTCTTTTCTCTCCCCCGAGGATCATCCCAAAGCGTCTGTCTTCTCCCTGCCTGCTTCTCTCCGCTGCTTGCTCTGTCTGGCTGTTGCAGCTTTCTGTTGCTGTTTGCATTTCATTCACTGTGTGGTTCAGCTCCAGAATTCCTGTTCGGTTCTTTTTTATGATTTCCATCTCTTTGTTCAACTTCTCGTTTTCTTGTATATCGTTTCCCCAACTTCGTTGAATCGTTTCCATGTTTTCTTGCAGCGCATCGGAGCCCCCTGAAAGCCACTATTTTGAATTCTTTATTGGAGAAATTGCAAGGCTCTGCGTCTTTGGGATCCATGACTAGAAGACTTCATGATCTTTTGGTGGTGTCACATTTCTTTGATTGTTTTCCTGTTTGTTTGTTGTTGTTGTTGTTGTTGTTGTTGTTGTTTTGGAAATCCTTGCTTTGCTTTCTTCACATTTGCGATAGCAGTCACCTCTTTCAGACTTTACTAACAGTCTTCGGGAGAGAAAAGCCCCCCGTCAGCCCCACTAGGGATCCTGAGGCTTCCTTGGACCTTCTATGGATCTACCTGCTCCCGGCCCCTTGCTTCTTGTCATGGGAGAATTCTTGCTTGAGCACTTTCTCTCCATCTTGCATGAATTCGGGCTTTTGCTCTCCCGAGGGTGGACCAAGGAGTCAAGTCCGTGGTCTCTCCCTGGCCCACGGGTCCTGGCCGTCTTTTGGCAGGCCTCGGTAAGCACTGCCAACGCTCATCCTCACTGCCACGGGGAGCGTGCCCACAGAGGCCAGTGGGGATGCGTGTGTACACGTGTGTGTGCATGTGCATGTGTGTGTGTGTGTGTGTAATGCCTGGGCCAGCTGGGGGATCTGCAGGTGAAGCCCCCCCCCCCCCGCCCCAGTTGCTCATGGCTGGGCTTCCGGATGGAGTTCATGACCCGTCAGTGGGACTCTCAAGCCTCTAATCTTCCCAGCCTCCTCCCTCCCTCCCCCGGTCATACAGCCCACGGCTCAGTCCCCTGGATGGCTTTCCCAGCCCATCTGGGAAGCCAGGTGTTGGCTTACAGGCTCTCACGTTCCCTGCAGAAGAAATCACGGGCTGGTCTGACCCTCTCCGGACCGGTTGATGCAAATAAAGCTGAAACGTCCCTCTGACCCTCTCCAATGTGCCCAGACTTGTCTTGTTTGCTCCAATGGCGTACTGGGAGCTCTCCGCTGGGAACTGAGCTTCCGTAAATGTTGGCTTGTCCGTGGGCGATCCTCCGAATCCGTGCCATCCGGGACTTGTGGGACACGTCCTAAAGAAGCCGGAGCCAGCGCACCGGCCACCGCAGGGTCCACAGCAGGACTGCGGTCTGTGTGCCGAGGACCTGAAGGTCAGCTCGGCCAGCCTCCCCCGCTCCCTCGCTGTGTGGTGCTGAATCCCAGCTCCCGAGGGGCCACTTCTTTCCACAGATGGATGGACATGTTGGTAGGTGGGGTACGATGAAGAGGTAGATGATATATGGAAAGACAGATAGATGATAGATAGATAATAATAGATAGATAGATAGATGATAGATCAATAGTAAATGCATAGAGAGATAGCTAGATGGCACATAGATAAGTAATCTCAGTGGCAAGATCACATGGCTATTCTTTAGTGCCGTGTACTTCTGTATTTTGTCCCATTAACGTAAACAATCATAAGTCTACTTACTAGATGGCTCTCAAGTATGTGATTTGACCACAGAGGTAACAGAGATACACATATGGAGTCATCTGTTGGATTCATCACCCCTACCCCGCACTAAAAAAATCAAATCCAGGGGCACCTGAGTGGCTCTGTCGGTGAAACGTCCGACTTCAGCTCGGGTCATGACCTCACAGTTTGTGAGTTCAAGCCCCACGTCGGGCTCTGACAGCTCAGAGCCTGGAACCCGCTTCAGATCCTGTGTCTCCCTTGCTCTCTGCCCACCCCCCCCCCCGCTTGCACTCTCTCATGAGCACTCCCTCTCTCTCAAAAATAAACGTTAAAACATTTTTAAAAAATCAAAAATAAAAAACCAAATCCAAGAAATTT
The DNA here is from genome assembly GCF_016509475.1 of Prionailurus bengalensis. NCBI lineage: Eukaryota > Metazoa > Chordata > Mammalia > Carnivora > Felidae > Prionailurus > Prionailurus bengalensis. Next base: position 92,670,685 of record NC_057356.1, on the reverse strand, counting down.
CAAATTTGATACAGACATTTGTCAAAAGAAAAAGAAGAAAAAGAAAAAGAAAAAACAAGCCTTTGATACTTAGACTTGGTTGATGTTACTGTCAGGGGTGTGGCTTCCTAGCACAGAGTTTATTCTGCTTTTGTTTAGCCATTGAGTCTCAAGCAATGAAAACCCTCATCAGTAAGAAACTGTTCTGAATTTTCTCAGGACCATTCTTGTTATCAACTGAAAAGAAAAATATTGCAGCACAAGTTATTATTTGATAAAACGAAGGAAAATTCCTAGCAGGATCTTGGTGATTACCTGCAGGGATGCCCATGACGAAGGGACAGAATGACCTTCGTCAGCTCAAGATTTAGCTGAAGCGAGAGATCCGCTACTTTTCTTTTGGAAAGAGTATGTTTCCTTTGCAATCGAAAGCTTCGTGGTCTCTAGGCTGGCCGGCCCCTGCCTCGCGAACCAGCCGCCGAGGCAACGGGGTCCCTGCTACAGGAGGTAAGACGCACAAGGGATTTTTAGAATCTGCACGTTGGTCACTGGACGGAAACAATTCTAAGCCGTCTGAAAGCAGTGTTCTCAAAAATCGATTTGTTTTAGACACCGCTTCCATTTCTTCCCGCGCCACCTCCACCGTGTCTGTGCGCACAGAGACAGAGGGAAGCATTCCAGCCTTGGTTGCAATTATTAATAAACTCTTTGGCTACTCCATATTCACACTCCACGGTTGTTAGTGTGCAAACAAGCACCATCGGTTAAAATTGCCACCAGACCCCAGTTTGCAGCTCCAGAGGAAAGCAGGCTTTCAAACGGAGCCTGATCATTGCACCTCAAAGTAGCAGAAATGGGGCAACACCGTTGACCCGTCGCCCTCTGTGCCCTGGGAGCGGGCGGCCGCCAGCCCACAGCGACCAGCCGTCTGGCATGCGCTCAGAGGTCGCGAGCAGCTCACGATACTTCCCAGCACATTAACTCTCGAAGCGATGCGCTATGACAGCCCTTTGCGCACCACACAGGGCTCCGACCAGCTCCGGTCAAGCCCGCGGGAGAGCAGGTGCCTCAGCCCAGGGGCAGGTCGCCTGGGAAAGAAGGGAGAAAACCAATAACCGTCTGGGAAGCAGAGCCGCCCCTGCCCACTGGCTCAGGGCCACCCGGGGTTCCTTCACCGGGGCTCTCCTAATCCTTAGCACACCGCCTTTGTTTTCATAGGCATGACATTACATCAAGGTCATTTTTAATAACTGTCAATAGCTTGGGAGCAGTAGGCAGTTTTATCGACACTTACGCTGAAGAGCTCAGGGGGCCGTGAGGAGCCCACGGCCCCCGCCTGGGACACTGAGCCGCTGGGAAACAGATTATTATTGATATTAGTAAATGAGTATTGATAGAAATTTGATGAGCACAGTACGTCTACAAGGCACTAACGTCCACGTCACAGAAAAAGCGGAGCCTCAGAGATCTCGGCCGACGTACGTTCCTTGTCTCTTCCTTTACCATTTCTTTTATTTTATTTCAGAGAAAGCAGGAGAGAAAAACCTCTGTTCTAAATAGATATCGCTAATCACTCCCACTCAGAACACGCTAAAACAATGCTGGTTGGCCTACACCTTATATTGTAACGTTTTCTCTCTGAGAGGAGAAATATGCCTTCCTTTCTACTTCATATCCCATCCATCTCCGAAATTTTACATCTTTACAAAGAGGGTGTTAGGATGGAAATTTACTCCTGGGTAAGTAGTCTCTTCCTATCAGGAGGTGGGCAGACCCTAACTAGTCGAGGGGGTTTTGTGCAGAGCCTCGGGGTCCGGCTGCACAAGGGAAGCCGCGCAGCCCCTGGAGTCCGGCGGGCCAGGCTCCGCACCTCTGCCTACAGGCAGGCCGTCCTGCTGCTCGGATTTCCGGAGTGAGTGGGACCCCAATTTCAGTGGAACGTGTTACACGCAGACGAGACAGTCTGGCCGAGCAACCCCAGCAAGCTAGGGGAGGGACTCCTGGGAGCAACGGCTCTGGACAGACCCCAAACCAGCCAGCAGAAGCAGCCACTTTGGTTCCATTGATAGAGAAAGGGAGGTGAACATGTGGGAAAGGAAACGATCGTCCGGAAAATCAAACAGATGTCCCGGAAAAAATAGAGGCGCCCCAGAAATGCCACGAAAATCGTTCAGGACTCCGCATGGATGAGTTGTCCCCACTCCACCAGGCCACGGGGACAGAGAGCCCGCTGGGAGGGCCTAGGGAGGGGCTGCTAAGGGGGACACGTCTAGTTGGGGGCTGATGAAACCTTTTGAAATCGGTCTGTGATGGTCGCACAACCGTGGGAATACACTAAACATGCTGAATCATGCGCTTTAAAAGGGCGCGGACTATGGTGGTGAATCACGTCTGCATAAAAACAGAAACCCGCACAAGTGTCCGCGGTAACCCAGGCAGAAATGATGGAATGGGGAGCTGGGAACTAAACCCTTTATTTCAACGTGAATGTGCAGATTCAGTAAATCAGGGAATTAGCGTTCTCGCCATTATGCCTTGTATTTCTAATTCTGTAAATTCGGAGCGAGATAAGATAAGTGGGGTGAGTGAGTGTTGCACTGCGAAAACGGTGGCAGCGCGGGCGGGGGGGGCTCCCGGGCCTCCGAGCCGGGGGGGGGCGCTGGGCCACCCGCCCCTGCACCTGCCCCCGGAGGGAAGCGCCGTGTTGGCGGGCACCTTGCAGCCGCTCCGGGCCAGGGAGCCCGCGAGGGCCTTCTCAGCCCCGACGCCCCTCTGCCGCCGGCGCCCTCGCGCGGGGCCCCACAGTCACTGGCCGCACACAGTCCTGCCTCTGTGGACTCGGCTTTGCTTTCTCCGGGGCAGCGCCCTTGGCTCTGGTTACCTTCCCGCCCACCTTCTCACTGACCCCCCCTTCGGGCCCAGTCACCCCCTCGCCGACAGACCCCCCCCCCCCCTGCAAACTCGGCGGTCCAGGCAGCTTTGCGTGGGGTTATTTGAAAACGTCTATTTTTTAATCCTTTTCCCTTTCTGGAAACGTCCGGAAAAGGCAAGCGTCTTCCCCACGAGCCGGGTGGTCGCCCAGGCACCTGCACTTGCTACCGGTCTCGGGAGGAGACCTTGGGACCCGCGGAAGCACGCGACTGTGAGGCCGGCGCAAAGCTTAAGGGGGAGCTGTTTTAACGAAGAATGAGGAGCAGGGACGCAACGACCGAGCCAAGGGACTGGCTTGTAGAAGCCAACGTGCCAAGGCCCGTGTTTTAAGAGGGAGCGTTCAGCGCGCGAGAACGTTCCAAGTCGGCGCTCGCACCGAGACCGCGCCTCCAGTGGAGGCAAAGTAGCAAAGCGGTTTTGCCCGGGGTTAGTCTCCGTTCCCGGTCCTGCATTTCCTTTCCCAACACTAGACATAAAGTCATAAATCAGTGTGACTGTACCTGCAGAGAGAGTCTCATGGCAGGAAACGACCATAAAAATGCAGCTTAAAGCCCATTTCTACAGAAATTTTGCACGAATGTGGAACGCGCAGACCACGTGTGCCCCTGTGGGCAGGTGAATTTGAAGCTTCGACTTAAGCGGAGTTTCCTGAATTCTCTCAAATAGATCAATCAGGAAACTGAACCCCACAATTCATCACCATCCAGGGACAATTACCAATAGCTGCTCCCCCCCCACAAGGCCTCTTGTGGACTGGAGAGCTGGCCTCACCAGGCAGAAGGATCGTCACCTGGAACGTTCTCAGTGTTTCTTGGTCACATCATTGACTTCCTGCGAAAACACCGTGAGAACTATACCTCCAAATACGTTCACGTAACGAGGACGGTTCTCGGGTTTCTTGAGAGTTGCCACAAGCAGAACTGAATTCTATCTGCGCCACAAACTGGTTGAGAAACTGTAGTTCACTTGGCAAATCAAAACTCCCACGCGACTGATGCCCCACGAGAGATTCTGGTCCTTTTCCTATGTGCATGTGAAGGTCCGGATAGCCCCAATTTACCGTTAAAACAAAGAGTCAAGGAGAAGCTTGTAAAGATCCGGGAGAAAATCACTAGTGAGTAAATACGTAATATCGATGCTCTCGAGTGGGTTCACTCACATGGAATATGAAAACAATTTGTTTTGCCATAGAACGTAGCATATTCCTCGTTAAAAAGAGAATATCTTGAATAATAAATTCCAAATTATTTCCTCATACATGTCCATATGCGTAATAAATGGGCATTTTAGTTCGCATCCAATTATCTAGATTGGCGCAGAATTTTTTTTTTACAAAAATGCCAGTGTTAATTGCAAAAGTGCTGCCGGCTTCAGATTTTAATTGCAATTCACAAATGGGTGGACTGCCAGCACTCCATTACACGGGAAAAATCATCTTAATAGCACGAGCACTGCCTCACTGCAGATTTCAATTTCATTTTACAAGATACCGGGTCATCCGGCGTCATTACAAGGAATAAAACGGCTGGTGTGACCCTCCAAGGTGTGGGCTGGGTCATAGGCGCCTGTGAAGCACGTGCCTCACCAAGGCTTCCTGAAGACGGTTTCATTTCCATCAAGGGAGCAGACTCCGAAATCCTGGAAGCCTCCCGAACGTCCTCACACACCAGCGGCACCTGGAGTAAAACTCTGCTCGCCCTTCCTTCCTTCCTTTTTTCTTTTTCTTTCTTTCTTTCTTTCTTTCTTTCTTTCTTTCTTTCTCTCTCTCTTCCTTTCTTTCCTTAATGTTTATTTATTTATTTTGAGAGAGAGACAGAGAATGTGAGTGCAGGAAGGGCAGAGAGAGAGGGAGACACACAATCTGAAGCAGCTCCAGGCTCTGAGCTGTCAGCACAGAGCCCGACGCGGGGCTCGAATTCAAGAAACATGAGATGGTGACCTGAGCGGAAGTCGGACGCTGAATCCACTGAGCCACCCAGATGCTCTAAAAGTCAGCTCTTTCTTGCATTTTGTTTGTTCTGTGTCCTTTATCGAGGACCCCATAAATTGGTGTGAGTGACCTCAGTTGGTGTCATCTTTAGAATAAAAGAAAAACAAAGTCTTTTCGTGGAAGTGTTTTCCCCTCAGATCTTACAGTTCACTGTGCCCTGAGTCCATGCATGTGCCCTCAGAGTCTTGGCTTTTCTCTTTGGGGACCCATAGGGACACAGGCAAAGGTGCTGTAGTCTCCCCTTGCCTTTGCACAGGGGAAGATACTGAGGACGGCACTCAAGGCGAAAGGGCGCCATAGCAATCCCGGTGTCCCTGTTGGGCAGGTTGTCTACTGGTAAAGTCACAGACTCCAGGTAAGGTAGAGCAAACATGGAGAATGGTGACTGAAGACGACTTTTCCCTTTTGTCACTCAACTAGGATCTTAGACTTGGGTCTCCAGCTGCTGGGCATGGGGCTGTTCCTCATGACCCCCGACCCCCAGCTGTCCCACCGTGTCTCACCTAGAGGGTGCTCTGTGTGACCGCAGCCACCTGCCTGTACCCAGTACGGTGGCAAACCCTCACAAGGGCTCCTGGCATCTGCCTACAACCGGGGCTACCTGTGAGGGCTTTGCTCTCCTCTGATAATCACTGATGGAGCCCAAAGTGTGTTGGAAAGTCCCAGGGTAACCCAGATCAGTCGAAAGGGCAACATACTCTATGATTCAAGCACATTCCAAATAGACATTAAATTGCATTCTTTGAGCTCTGAGGAACTACAGTTAAAAAGGAGCTAGATTAATTTTTTAAAGAATTTATTTATTTTGAGGGAGAGAGAGAGAGAGTGTGTGTCTGAGCGGGGGAGGGGCAGAGAAATAAGGAGACACAGAGTCCGAAGCGGGCTCCAGGCTCTGAGCTGTCAGCACAGAGCCCAACGCGGGCCTGGAACTCACGAACCGCGAGATCATGACCTGAGCTGAGGTCAGATGCTCAATGGACTGAGCCACCCAGGCGCCCGTGGATTCTATTTGTTAAGCAGTTTAGGCTCACAGCAAAATTGAGGGCAAGTACGGGCATTTCCCACAAGCCCCCCTGGCCCTACTCCTGCGCGGTCTCCCTGTATTGACACCCCCACCAGAGTGGGGCATTTGTTCCCGGGGATGAGTCCACACTGGCACACCATAGTCGCCCAGAGTCCACACGGGGGACTCTTGCTGTCACGCATTCTCTGAGTCTGGACAAATGTGCGACGTCACGTGTCCATCATGAGGGCTTCACGCAGTAATTTCACTGCCCTAGAAATCTTCTTTGCACCCCGCCCCCAACTTATCCCCCTGAACCCAACCCTGGCCGTGTTACCGTCTTCAGAGTTTTTCTCTGATTACTTTTTAGATGGCTGATTTTGAGACTCTGTCAAAAATTTTCCACTACATGTATTGTTTTTATTTTTACTATTTGCCAAAGGTAAGTTGTAAATTAAATGACACTGATCGCATCACACAAACTCATATAGATTGACATTATTTACAGATACTTATCATTTACGCAGTAATATATGAACATTACTTACATCACATACACATTAACACTATTTACATATAGGCATATGTAAGTTACGTTTACATACGCCATATCTGGATAGTATATGTGTACACGCAAAACATGCATGCACTACATCGGCACATAACCATGATGCGGTTAAAATGCTTAGAGGATGTCATAGTACCTTTTTTATACTGTTAGTCACCTCATCTGACACTAAAATAGAACAAAACTTTTATGACTTCTAAATGAAGCAGAAGGTAAAGGGTAAGTTTCTTAGTGTGCCATCACCAATTCCTCTTTCTATTTTAAATGAAGGAACGTTTTACAACGGAGAGAACTGGCTCTCTTATCCCCAGAGCGTGGCACATTTTGCAGATGCATAAATATGTATGGAGATAAATGTGTGCAAACATCCCGACTGAGCCCAGCCTCTCCAGCGCTCGCTCGCCCCGACTTCGCTAATACGTCTCTGCGCCAATGAAACGCCATCATCATCCGTTATGTATGACAGTGATGTTACATTTGAAGTGTATTTTTCTTAAATTCATCTCCAGGCACTATTAAAACAGAGTTAACAGTTAAATGGTTGCTATTTTGTGCATACAAAATAAGACAGAATGCATCTCTCATGTATCTCTGCAAATATTTATTGAGTATATCTACGAGGCCCTGTTCTCATCCCCGAGGTTCACGGCCAGGAGGACCCTACAGAGTCGGGCGGAAAACAGGAAGTTGGCGTCTCATGCCCAGCGCCCCCGCCCCCACCGCTCCCACCGGCATTGACGCCGTCTCAGAAAGCGGAGTTCACGGTCAATTGCTTATCCGAGGGAGAAATGTCAAGGGGGTGCCTCCGGTGAGATGAAATTGTATCACATTATATAAAAGCCTAAAATGCCCCAGCACAGGGCTGACAACTTTCCGGATCCGGCGTCTTTCGAGGCAGCGGGGACCTAGGAGTTTCCAGCACCACGGCTGCATCAGAAACGCCGGCAGCCTCCGTAAGGATTTCCATAGCTGCCGCTATGACTCAATAAATGTCTAGCCTTTCTGCCCAGCGTGGACCTGCCTCTGGGGAAAAACAGCCCATTGCATTCTGAGAGTCTAGCGTGGACATTAAAGGAACGAGGAGAGAAGACATAAATTGCGGAAAGCCACAGCCGGTAATTCCGAGCGTGATTTACTTGAAAAACAGGAAGCAGAAGGAAGCGCATGAGACAGCTTCCCATCGGGTCAGCGTCTACGGGGATCTGGAACCAGAAAGAAGATAAGGGTACCGTCGCCCAAAGTACCCACAGGAAAACCACACTGCATATCAGAGGGAGGCTGAATTTTAGGAGATACATACGTCCGTGCGTGCCCTCACGTGTGTGTGAGATCGACCGCCCGGGAGGGTCACGGCATGCAGACCAAAACTTCCCAAGGTCAGGTGCTCAGGGGGAGAAAGCACTAACTACAAAGTGTCCAACTGCTTGGACGTGCACGTATGCGCACACGTGCACAGGTGACACATGTAATGAGCACAGCAGCTTGTCGAAACACGGCTTTCACTTCCCTGGGCAAGACCGCAGGACCTCGGCTCAGAGTGTCCCGGTGATGCTCGTAGGGCCCGGAGGGGCAGCTCTGCCCTCCCGTGACAGGTGTGCGACGATGTGCACAGGGTGGGGGAGGGGGTTCTGCCAAGGGCTGAAGGGGTGACCGGTAGGAGCCGGATGGCAGTGAGGTATTAAGCGACCGGAGACCAGAGGAGTTCACCACGCACTTGGCACAGTGACGAAGGAGCCGAGAGCACACCAAGGTGAGGCTCAGCCGGGGTGGGGCGGTGGTGAGGGGGTTGGGCAAGCCCCCAACACCCACCGCACGGAGGCTGAGGCAGCCCTCGGCAGGGATCGCCCCACGAAAGGAGAAAGTAGACAGGAGTCACGATGCTCAGGCAGAAGATGACAGCCTCCTTGCACCTTGGAGTGGACATGCCCATTTAAGCACCCATGACGTCCCCTCAGGGAGGTCCGCACTCCGAATGCCCCGGTGGACGGCAAAGAGGTGGCCTTCGGGGATCTTCCCATCTCCACACGGTGTCCTTGCAGCCCAAAGTGAATTTGCAATCCCGACGCCCCATCCGCCACTTTCCAGCTGTGTGACATGTGACAACCTCCTTGATTCTGCTCTGTGTCAATTTCCTCACCCGCACAGTGGGTTCGAGAACCGGGTCAGAAGCCTCAGGGCGGGGCTTGGGGGAGGCCCTGGGGCACAGCCAGGTTCATGAGCACCCCGTCAAGGTCACCGTCACCCCCAACACCGCCAGCATCACAGGTCGGAGAGAGACCTGAGCTCAGGCCGCGTCACATCGTGGTGACGCCGATGACAGTTCATCTTTTCACGTCGTGATGTCGCCATGCTACCTGGAGACACGCTGACAGCGGGTCCAGCTGCCTGGGTTGGGATCCCCTGATACCTGGTAACCAGGCAGCGACCCTGCCATTTGCCACGGGGGCTCCCGCCATCCCATGGCTCTGTTAGGTTTCACGAGGTTCACATATCTCACCAGAATGTATTTCTTGCCCTCAGGGAACTTTCAGCCAACGAGAGAGGTCTTTCCCTCGGTCTCCCCCGGGACTAAAATGTCCAGAGGACTCGAATCACGTTTAAGTGGAAATTTGCTCATTGTCATAGGTTACCAAGTGCTTTATAAGCGCTAATTATTACTGCAGTAAATTATTTTTACCTTTTTTTTTCCAAAAGAGTGAAATAAAACAGCATAAGCAGAAAAACATAAAACGCAAGAATTGTTTTATGGGCCCCTGGCTGAGATTCTTGAACTTGAACATTATACTCTGGGAAACATTAGATGCGGTAATTATATGACGATGTTTCACTGTATAACTGTTATCTTTCTTACGCCTGCCTCTCCTCTCAGACGAGGGCTGGAGGCATTAACCCTGTCTAGTCTGCCCTCAGAAGAGCTCTCTCAAAGCCACCCACAGACACCCAGATTTTACGACGCCCGCGGGAGCGTCTGGCAGCGTGCAAAGTGCTCCTTGCACACGCACCCGCGACTGGCCACGCTTCACGGGGCGGCCCGGAAACGCTGGTGCGCTGGGAGAAGCCACGTCGGAAGTACGGGACACGGTTCCACTCAAACACCTTGTGAAGCGATGTGGCACACGCGACGACGGCCCGCAAGGCAGGCAGGGGCCAGGTATGCGCTGTCCCGGCCAACGGGGACAGAAGGACACGTGGGGTTAAGAGTTTGGGAAAAGACGGATCTGAAGCAGGGCGTTCTCAGGGACTGAGAAGCAAAACCGACACTTTTGGAAACGAGGGCTCTTGTTTTCAAACACCAGATGGAGTGCGTTTGAATCCAGCAAAGAGACACATGCCGGTCTCTGAGAATTCTGCCACCGTGGAGAACAGTGACACGGGGGTGACATCTGTGTCCGCAGAGGGTGTCACTGCTGCTCCCGGCTTGCCTGGTGGCCTGGGACACTAGCAAGCCCAGGAAATTCCCGCTGTCCGGCGATGTGCTCAGGAGGGATTAGCGGGCAGGTGTGTGAGTGTGTGTAAGTGCTCACTCTGATTTGATGAGCATCGATAACCCACCTAGCTCCCATTCATTTAAACTTCGGCATTTCTTTTAAACTTCATTTAAACTTCAGCATTACCGGACCCTCTCTCTCTCTCTCTCTCTCTCTCTCTGTCTATATATATATATATATATATATATATATAGGTAGGTATTAAATAGGTATAGGTAATATATAGGTATTATATGCTATTATAGATCTATTTTTAGGTATTGTATATTATAGGCATTATATATTATATATAACACCTATTATTGTATATACACACCTCTGGTAAATTTCATGTACATACGATACCCGCACACGACTGTCTGCATGTATGTAAGTGTGTAGTACGTCCATTACGTTTGCCAGATTTAAGCTGTTTTTATCAGCCTTTGCAAAGAACTTACATCGATGTGTCCGTGTGGACCAAGATGTTATCCATTACACGTGCCTGAGAGCAGTACTGCTGATGACAAGGTAGGGCAGGACGGACAGTAAAGCGCAGGCTGTGGCCAAAAGAAATAATCAGCTGCCCGGTGGAATTAAAGGCAATTAGGGCTTTAAGTGTGCGTTTCTGGCAAGCGGGGGCACAAAGTGACACGCGAATTCTCCTCTCCACTCGTCCCTTTCCCCCGTGTGGACACAGCACGCTTCTGTGTGAATAGAAAGGCAATCACGTCTTTAATACACTTATAGTCTACCCATCTCCGCATTGTTCCAGGATAATGAGTCGTTAGAAAAAAGAGAAATATCATCTTCAGCAGTGCGGCTTATTGTTCGGCGTCAACGATCACTGTGTCTGTGGCGGGGAGGTACCCGGCGGTTCGGAAAGCCCGGACATCAGCAGTTTCTGTGTGAGTGTGTTTTTGCCTCCGGGTCGAGAGAAGCCCAGCACCCCCAGCCCAAGGTCCGTGCCCCCTCCGTTGGCCGTAGGCACATTGGTATGATCGACGCCACCGAAACTCTTAGTGCGGCTGCCGCCCCTGGTACAGGTGTAGGCTGTCCAAATGCCACGACCGTTGGGGGACTTCAGACTAACTGCGACACGCAGCCAGATACAGATGACGCCACCTTCACGTATTCTCAGATGGCGGATTTCGTAGCTCACGCCATAGGTTTCTGCAACCGCTCCTGGCAGGTGGAGGGGAGGGGGGGCCGAGGTGTGAAGGGCAGGAGGAACGTCAGGGTTCAGGCGGCTCCCCCCCGAGGTCCTGACCGTCTCCACTAAGACCAGATGACAGCTGGGCTGCGTCCCAGATGCTCATGCATCAGCGTGCAAAGGGAGCTTGGGGAGAATCCCAGTGGTGGGAGGAAATGTTAGCAAAGGTTAAGCTTCGCTCTTCAGAGCCTTGCGCGTGCTCCCTCCTCCCCTGGTGCTAAACCAGGCTGGACCCGCGGCAGCAGGGGGGCCATACCCGATGGATCACACAGCAGTAGGCTGGGGTCTGGGGTCTGTGGTCCCAGGGCCTGTGAAGCACGCACTGCCACGCACACTGCGTTGATAATTTGTATGTGTCATGTCAGCCAAAATGGGTACTTTCCATCGAAAGGTCAGAGACCGCCTTGTAAGTCTGAGAAAAATTATTTTTGCAGCAGACCTGCATATCCATATGTTAAACTCCTGCAGCAACCTATTTGGTTGCAGTGATTAAAAGTATTCAAAAGTTCAGGAAAGCACTAATTGGAACATCCTAAGAAAGATCTGGAAAAGTACATTTCCGGTTTTACAATATGATGGGGCACCTGGGTGGCTCAGTCTGTTAAGAATCCGACTTCAGCTCAGGTCATGATCTCACAGTTTGTGAGTTCAAGCCCCACGTCGGGCTCTGGGCTGACAGCTCGGTGCCTGGAGCCTGCTTCGGATTCTGTGTCCCTCTTTCTCTGCCGTTCCCCCTCTAGTACTCCGACTCTCTGTCTCTCTCTTTCTCTCTCTCTTTCAAAAATAAATAAACATTAAAAAACAAGAAAAGAAAAGAAAAAAGGAAAGAAAAGAAAAGAAAGGAAAAGAAAAAGACACGATATGAAATAGAAAATTGTATTCTTTCATATTTTAACCAGGAGACTCCCAAGAGATACGTAACCAGACACGGGCAATGCCTAGGCTCTCGTTAACGCACGTTGGCATGCGGACGTAGATGTACCTACTTTTTGTTTCACGTGATGCAAAACCAAACAGGATTACTTTTGTTTGGGGGAAATTTAGGCACGGAACACTCCTAACAGTGAGCAATTGAGGAAAGAATGCTTTGGTCAATGCTTTGGCTCATGATTATTCTGCACGCATTTGTAGCTATAAAAATAAGACCCATGAGATCATCTTATACTTTAAATAAACAATTGAAGATAACATATATGTTCAGTGATTTACGTGGTTGAGTCGGAATGATTATCACCAACTGGCACTAGTGTGCAAATGAGAAACTCCAACAGACCCAATCACTTAGGCGGCCGTCCAGTCAATGGTTGCCATGAACCAAAAGCCTTTTGTGAATCCTGGACAGCACGAAGCATAAAAAGTGCACAGTTTAATAGACTCTATCAATGATAAAAGTATTCTAGTCCGATTCATGGTACTCTACAACTTCATATTTTGCATAAAGTCAAATTGCACACAGTATTATATTTGCTCTTTTGTGAGGTACCTTATTATTACACAGTTCTTTATTTACCATACTATCATCAAACACAAACAGCCACGAAACCACTGAATTTCCTAATGATTTTGAAAACTATTAGAGAATGTAAGCACTGCATAGTTTTCATACAATAATGAGAATGATAATATTTGGAAGCTAAGTATGGTATTGATGAAACTTTAGCAATTTTCTTTTAAAAAAATCACCAAAGGTATATACTTAGTAATATGGAACACTGAGGATGCTTTTGATGGCTAAATTTCTAAAATAATATTGAAGTAAAAAAAAACAAAACAGACATTTAGCACATCTTTACTAATATAAGATAGAATCGCTTCTAACAGGTTTTAAAATTAATCTGATGTTTTTCATTAGGCGATCAAGAAAATATTAGTAAATTTCTATATATATATATATATACATGTATAAAATATACAATATATAAGACAAATATGTGAATATATAGATATATTATCCATTTGTCTAATCTGCTTCAGAAGAAAAACATAGTACGAAATATCATACAAGTTCCTCAAATCATTTTAAGTAAAATGTTTTAATTATCTAAAGAAGTATTTTTAAGAAATAAATTAAGAGAATAAGTAGCTAAAGCCTCCCAATAAAAATCTAACCATAAAAGCCCCCACACAAATACAAGCCGTTAACGATTTCAGACCCCGGGTACAGGATATGCGGTGGCCGTGAAGCAGAAATCGTGGACCTCCACGTGAAGGCAGCATGATTATTCTTGACTAGGGGACCAATATTATTTAAAACAGCCATCCCCAAAAGGAACTGTATTTTTGTTCGCTTTAGGCGACTACAGTCCAGGCTTCAAGCATTTGAAATTTGGAAAAAAAGACAAAACCCGGCAGCTTCCCCGGGGACTCCTGAAGCTTGAAGAGTCCTGGGATGTGCAGGAACCTGCCAGCTCTGGGGGACCCGGGCGCCTGGCCCCTCCTGGACTGACCCGGTTCCCAGGTGGGAGCATTCTTCCTGGCGACCCAGCCCCTCTGGATCCTGGGGGATGCACTGCCATCTAGTGGCCGCCTGGGGTCCCCGCTCGGGCACAGGTGCCTTGTGGGCCCTTTGGGGGCTTGGCTCTGTGAGAAGAGGGTTCCAAACCGCACCTGTGGGTGCAGCCAGGCCCCTCTGTGATCAGGTCCCAGCAGGTGCGGAGACTGGTCTTACTGAACACCCGCCTTGCATGGAAGTCAGGCGCAGAGAAGCAGCCTTCCGCAGAGGTCAGAACACACAGGCCTGCTGGCAGGAGCAGAAAGAGAGGGAACACGCAGCCGGGGGAGCCCCTCCTGGCCTCTGGGGGTGATGGGACCACTGTGTGGCACCAGCTACCTGGGCCCGCCAAGCAGTAGCCCAAAGCTTTTTGGATCTGAAAATGGCAGAGAGTAAGGAGTCTGGATGATCAAAGGTGCGATATTGAAAGAAGGAGGAGGAGGAGGAGGAGGAGGAGGAGGAAGAGGAGGAGGAGGAGGAGGAATTAGCCATTCAGAGAAGCTATTCACGACCGCCTTCCAAGGTCAACCCTATGAAGAATGTTTTAGAAAACAAAATACCAGGTAACAAAATTTTCCTGATTTAAATATGTGTGTTTCTAGCGTGTTAAGTTTCCTTTCGTGTGTGAAATGTATCCAGGAAAGCCTGCTTTGGCCACCGAGACTAGCAAGTAGTATTTTGTAGGTCTTCCCCAGCCATTTGCTTGTCCTGCTGATACTGGTTTGCAAAAGCACTAAAAATACCTAAGCTGGTGTAAAACTGTTCTTTGCAAATGGCAGAAAAGTAAAAAAAAGACTATATAACTTTTTTCCCATTTCAGAGGCATGAGATTATGTTGAGACCATTCCAGGTTGATGGTGGGCTTCAAACAGAATAACCCTTTCTTAAAATTTAAAAAAAGTTCTAAAAATAATAACAGAGCTAAAGCATTAACATTAGGTCTATTGCTCAGCACACACACACACACACACACACACACACACACAAATACAGAGCAAAGAATATAAATATAAATAATATATAAATATAAATATAAATATAAATACTGCAAAGAAACCACAAACCATCTTCTCTTGAATGATTATTTTAAATATCTTGTAAAAATACAGCTTCTTCTTTTTCTTTATATTGGACTATATCAAGTCTAGGGGAAAATGAAGCAATTCTCAAACAGAGCGGCAGAGCTTTATACATAGCAATACTTATCTGTAATAGCAATAGACAAGACTCATTGTATCTCGCCAATGACCGTTCTGTCAGTGGCTTTTTGGAATATAGGAGCCAATACAGACAGTCCCCAGCTACCATGGTTCAGCTCATGATTCTTCAGCGGATGCGAAAACGATATAGTAGAACAAGGTTGATCCTCTCCCGAGATGCTGGATGGCCGCAGGTCCCGGTCAGCCAGTGATCTCGAGGGTCACCAACCAAGACACTGACAACCGTCTGTACCCACACACCCGTGTATTTTTCACTTCCGGTACAGTTTCCAATGCATATTGAAATGTGAGCGAAATGTGGGATATTCAGTACGTTGAGAGAGAGGCGTCGCGGTAGACCATTTTGCTCACCTGGAGGCTATTGGCAGGAGTTCTGAGCAGGTTTAAGGGAGGCCAGGCTAATCTGGGGTGCTTGGTAGGTTAGGTAGAGTAAGTGCATTTTTGACTGATGATATTTTTAACTTACAAGGGGTTTAGCAGGACGCAGCCCCATCGTGAGTCAAGGACGATCTAGACTGTTTCCCAAAGCTGTCAGTGTTCTCCCTCAGAACTACTGTGTGTGTTTACGAGCTGGAGAACTTGTCTCCCTCTGTGTGGGGGACCCTGGGAGCTCATGTGTATCACACATGTACAACTTGAAATCCTTTCTCCCTTTCCTAAAAATGATTTGCACTAGAACCCCAGGCCCCATTGTTGAAAACGAGGGCCTTTCTGCAATGGCACTTGATCCGGAGCCGCCGGGCTTCTGGCGTCGGTCAAGCCCCAACCCAAGGAACGCTCTCTGGTTTACCTTGCTTCTCTGGCAGGTCTGACGGGAGGCGGACAAGTCATTACAGGTAATAGAACAAGTGCAAATTGCATAAAAGGTTCCATCCCCGAGGAATAACCACATGTCTCCTACCTTCCTCTATGCGATTTCTGTAGCATTACAGCCTATGCTCACTCAGAACAACTGGTCTTTCTTCAGGAAGGTCAGAAATTCAGGGATGTATTGTCGACATTGAAATTTCATGGACCATCTGGGGGGCTCAGTCGGTCGAGCATCCAGCTTCAGCTCTGATCATGATCTCACGGTTCATGGGTCTGAGCCCCGCGTCAGGATCTGTGCTGACAGCTCAGAGCCTGGAG
Organism: Prionailurus bengalensis; assembly: GCF_016509475.1. Classification (NCBI taxonomy): domain Eukaryota; kingdom Metazoa; phylum Chordata; class Mammalia; order Carnivora; family Felidae; genus Prionailurus; species Prionailurus bengalensis. The sequence continues at coordinate 92,654,695 of NC_057356.1, read as the reverse complement.
CCTACTTCGGATTCTGTGTCTCCCTCTCTCTCACCCTTCCCTGCTCATGCTCTGTCTCCCTCTCCCTCAGGAATAAATAAATATTAAAAAAAAAAAAGAAATTTCAAATATACATGTGCCTGTTGAAGAAATCAAATGTACGTGTGTGCTTAGTAAAAATCTACATTTATCTCAATACTAAAATCCAGAATATCCATTTTAACTTACTGTTGTTTTTCCAAATGTGTCATATTTTCTTACCACCTCTTTTTAAAAGGCAAATGAGGGGCGCCTGGGTGGCTCAGTCGGTTAAGCGGCCAACTTCAGCTCAGGTCATGATCTCACGGTCTGTGGGTTCGAGCCCCGCGTCGGGCTCTGTGCTGACAGCTCAGAGCCTGGAGCTGCTTTGGATTCTGTGTCTCCCTCTCTCTCTGCCCCTTCCCCGCTCATGCTCTGTCTCTCTCTGTCTCTCAAAAATGAATAAACGTTAAAAAAAAATTAAAAGGCAAATGAGGCCATTTACATTTTGAACTTAAGTGAAGCTTGGTTTTTAGATTTTCATGAAAATTGAACCTGAATTTTGAAAGGTCGAGGGCAGCAAAGTCATGGCTGATAACACTGGATGAAGATCCCAGGGCCGTTGAAAGAAGGAATCGTTGACTGGTATTTGTGACATACCAGGGTGTTTTCTAACAAATGGCAAGTGTTTTGAATGTCTTGGTGCTTCCACCTAAGGGCCAATTCAGTTGTTCTCTGCGCCAAAGGGTGCCCTCTCCAAGCACACAACTGGCTTCGTTTGGGTTCTGTTAACAACAACAAAAATAATAGCCAGTTACAGACCTTACTGGCCTCAGCAATGGCACCAAAGGGCTTTCATCAGAAACTACAAGCAGCAGCAGGGTTGATGGCCGCCGACTTCACTTCACGCCCATTGAAGGGCCCCATCAGAAGCGGTCTTTTCATGTAAAATGAAGCATTGAGTCCGCATCCCCACCCCTCCCCTCATCCTCCACCTGCAGGGGTGGCCCTGGACCTCGGTGGCACTCAGTTCCGGCACGAGGATGGTCGGACACTCACCCAGCCAGCCGATGGCTATGCTGATGTGCTGTTAGACTCAGAAATATACCCTGCGCGAACGGCAGAAGCCCCAGGTACTGTCACATTATGATGTTGAAACGGAGCTGTGTGAATCCTAAACAACTTGGCTAGCGCTCAACTCAGTCACTAGCTACGGACAAAACACAGCCCAGACAAGCCATTAAAAACACATAAATGTAATGATTTGGGTACTCCTCTCGCATGCTTAGTGAGAACTCAACAGACCTCTCGGCCACAGAAGCTCCCCGCGGCACACTTCGAAGCAGAGGACCCCGTTTTCATTTGCATGTGGCCCAAGAAGAAGAAAATTGAAATCTTAACTTTCCTCTTCTCAAAATCAAGATTGTGGGTTTTATCCAGCAGTGTGATTTTTGTTGGTCAACCTTCCCTCGGCCTTATTTTCCCATGTAAATAGGGTCTAACAGGCTTGCCCACCTCCGGAGTTTGCAGTGGGATGGACATGACAGTGTCTGGAAAGTACGCAACAACATCTCTAATTCCAGGTGGGGCCTCGGTCACCTGCGGCCGGTTTACTGTCGAGGTTGTTATGCTTGAGGGAGAACTGCTTATTCTTGGACGAAATCCCCTGCCCCTCGGTGCTCGCAATGGCCCAGACTCAAGAGCGAGAATGGGCACATTTCTTCCGTAAAGGGCCAGATACCAACTATTTTAGGTTTGGCGGGTCATATAGTCTCTGTCGCAACTACTCAATCATGATGTCATAGAGTGAAAGCAGCCATCGACCCTGTGCCAATGAGTGAGCAAGGCTGTGTTCCAATAAAGCTTTATTTACAAAAATAGGCAGCCAGCTAGATTTGGCTCGAGGGCCATAGCTTGCTCACTGTGCTCAGAGTATTTGGTCCCAATTGTCAGGCTGTGACTCAGTTGAAGTGTTTTGATTTTTACCTTGGAAGACATGGTCACCGGCATTATGGGAAAAATGATTTCCACAGCCATCCTCACATTTGCAATTCTTACCACGAAGTAAAATTTCAATAGCCTACATATTCTTGAAGGTAAGGAAAACAGCTAACACGTACTTGAATAGAGAATGGAAGTTCTTATTTTTGAATAATTGTATGCACATACAATTTCTGATTCTCTTCACATTCTCAGAGACAGAGAAAGAGAGGGATTGGAAATACATATAACAAATTGAAAATAATCTAGATAAAATAATGAGAGACCAAAGCAATTTGAGTCAAGGATCTTTGATCACACTCCAGATGGCTGATGCTGTTGAAGATACTGGGCCCGTGATGGAGCCGATTTGGGTTCTCTTAGCAGATCTGCTGAGATCACAAAACACAGTGATAGAGTGTTAGAAATATCCACATATTTGTCTTTGAAACAAAGATGTGTCTCAACTACCCCCTTCGAGTCAGAAATCTCCGTTCAAATGCTCAAGACGCAAGCCTACCGCTGCACGGTAGCAGGTGCAGAGCTGGGGGGCGGGGGGCGGAGCTCTTCCCAGCGGCTCTGGAAGCCTCCGTGGGAGGTCTTCCTCTGGGTCGCTCTCTCCCTCCTTTCTCTTTCCAGCCTTCTCCGTACTCTTTCTTTCTGGAAATTTGGTTAGGGATTCTGTCAGCCCTTTACTGAGCTCGATTCGTGTAATCCTGATTGATACTGAAAATCATCATTATTAGTAAATAATATTATTAGTACATATTATTATTAGTAAATATTATTAGTAAATAATAATTTGAAACTCATGTCAAAAGGAAGAAATAGAAGAGGAAGTCTGTAACGTCATCTGTAAAAGCCATCTTTTTCCTTTAATACCTGCAGGTATCGATCTCCGGGTATTTAATAGACAATAGCTAGCTAGCTAGAAATAGAATATATACAGATGTAGATATATCTATGTAACTGTATATCTGTGTGTATTTGTGTGTGTGTGTGTGTGCGTGTGTATAAGACAAGAGTATTTGCTATCCTTATTTGCATCTTCTCTTCTAGGTTTAGTTGGAAGCTGTTTTTTAACAGTTTCCTAAACATAAGAAAAGTAAACAAATAAAACAGCAAATAAATAAAATGTTTTTCAGGGTCAGCTCTTCTGCTCATTTTAGTAGACACAGTACTGTACATTTGCTAGTACTTATTTAATGCTTCTAATTAAGTGAAATGCTTTTGCTAATTCTGAATCTTCATTTACTGTAATTGTGGACCTAAACACTCCCAGTAGGATTCCTTTTGAGATGGTTTTAAATTCACTGTGATTGGGCACATGGTAGCTATAGGAATAACCTGTTTAATTCTTCAGCCATGTAGGCTCATTGCAAAAGTTGATCCATTTCCGTAAGTGCTCTCTCCCTCTCTCTGGAGGCAGTCCTTGACACATCAAATGAACTATCTTCTTCCACAATAAATACGAAATAATTGCATTTCAATCCCTATGTCGCTATACATCTATGCAAAAATTACTGTGGGAGTTTGCTAGGCTTGTGATCATTGTATCCCTTTTATTGCCCAAGACTGGAAGCCAGTGAGCTTCCTGACCTTTTTAAAGCTAGGCCCCCTCCCGACGGGAAGACGCGTCTGTCCACAGAGGTGTTTCTATAGGCGTTCCCATCCTTTTCCCAATATGCAACTACACATGATGCCTACGGTTATGCCCTTGTCCCTGAGGACACCCCGTATTTTCTTGAAATTGTTGTACGGTGAAGCTGTTTACCTTGTTTTGCAATTCTTCTCTAGCTTGGAAACGTGAGAGGGTCTAGAAGTTGGCCCCTCTATTGGGTGAGAGACGTCTTTAGAACGGACCCAGCGTGTGCACCGACCAAAGTCAATCTAAGCGAGGAACATTTCCCTCTGTTGAAGACACGGCCTAGAGAGACGCCAGAGACCATGCAGCAGAAACGTCCCCGGGACGGAACGCTTGTGGGTGAAACACAGAGTCAGCCAGCAGGGACACTGTGCCGCAGAAGGTCCACCAGGGGACCCGTCCAAGCCCGGAGCTCTGCGGGGCCAGAGGGGGCGGGGGACGGGGTGCCGGCCACATATACATCAATCTGATGTACTATAGTGGAAAGGTGTACCTAATGAAATAAAATACGTGTGGGCAATGGCTGAAATACCATAAATGAGCAGCACAGACAGGACTGTGTCTCGATGTCGGGTTTAGAGGTGGCTCCTTTGTTCTCCATCGGTTCCTGCGTTTTCTACACTGTCTGCGGCAGGTACATTCATTATTTTCATAAGAAACAGTGACAGTAATATGGACATAATATGTAAAACAGTGCGGTATTGGTAACCAAAAGAAAAAAAAAAGGAGAAATCAATTAAAAAAACAGACAATCCTGAGCGAGGCCTCATTTTATACAAACATCTTAAGTATACATTAATCGGTGCTTCTGATGAGGGGAGGGGGGAGGTCGTCTAGGAGCTATTTCTGATCAAACTGGTTATCTCTGTGACGAACCAAAGACTATATCCTCACCCATCATACTCTAAAATAGTGTCCTGGCACATTAGGAAATGAAGGTGAAAAACAGTATTATCCAGAAAAAGAACATATTTGATGGGCAGGGAAATAGGGAAATGTTTTGAATGCACCGTGGGGAAGAGACTCGAAAATCAAAGAAGACACACGCAGGTAGCTGCAGCCCCGGTTCTGAAAGCCATAAATAAAGCGTGAAGTTTACAAAGAAGACAGATACACATTTTAATCTATATGCTAGACAAAGGGCTACTATTTACATATTTTTTTTTCAAAGCTACTACTAATCATGACAATAGGAACAGACAGCAACATGGGTAGAAGGCGTTAACATCCAATCCAAAGAGAAGTGCCAGGACACAGAATATTGACACCTTGCAAACTTCCCCACGTCTGGGTGAGCCCCAGCAGGGCTCCCCTGATGGCTCACGACAAGCCCCGCCCCTGCTCTGCCCTCTGCTACCTGGACACGGCCGTCCTCTGGCCCATGGCTGAACAGGGCGAGGGGCTATAGGAGTCCCCAGCGCTAGAAATTTAAAGCTTGCTTTTCTATAGCCTGTATTGTGGAATGACAGCTTGGCTGTTTACAAAATCCTCGGTTCGCTCGTTCTTTTTCTCCTTGATTTTTCTGAAAACAGGGCTTTATTATTATGAATACTGCTATTGCCATTATTTGTATCATTTCGCTTCTGTGTCGCTTTTGAGAGGTCTGACACCAACACCCTTGGAAGGTGTTTGATTTCTCTGCTTCAAAGCCCTAGGGACGTTTCAATCTTCAATATCTAATACTTTTATCAGGCGATGTCTCCACGAGGATCATTCTGGGTCAATTACACCTGGTACCTGGTAGATCGGCTCAGTGTATGACTCATCGTCTCCATTTCCGGGCTGTCTTCTTCCATTGAGCGTGCGCGGGCTAATCTCGCTCCCTCCCCTGGTTCGCCTTCTCCAGCTGCACCTGCTGTGTCCTTCAGCCACTTGCTGTCTGACACCTGTTACCTTCCATTTCATTTTATTTCCTTTGTGTTCGTTCTGCGTCCAATATCTCTTATCGTTTTCATTTGAATTTACTCCTTGTTACCGTGTAAATTGGCTCTTTGTCTCTGAGACACTTCTGTATTTTTCTTCTCTTCCTCTCGTTCAATGATTTTTCCCCTTCTTCCCTTAGCTTATCCACTTTTGTTTTTATTGTTTGAAGTTTTGATGCATTAAAAAAATCTTGCAACATGTTTTTGAGGATATTTAATGGAGTTTGGAGTATTTGCATTATACTTTTCTGTTTCCTTTTTTTTTTTTTTTCTTTTCTTGAAGGGAGGAAACTGGGAGTGCCTGAAACGTTTCGGTTTTCATTTTCTGAGTTCTTCCGAGAGCGGGTCTGCAATTTGTGATTGCCGGTGTGTAAGCATTTTGTGATGCGGTCTCCACCGCGGTGGTCGAGAGTCTGGTCCGGGTCTCCTTTGCAGAGCAGCTCAGGGTGGGGGAGGGGGCAGAGGGTCCTGTCATGGGACTGTCCCTGTTGTGCGGGGTCCCGGGATTCCCCTGGGCCTTTCTTTCACCCCCAAATCTCCAAAGGGCCCCCCTCCCCACCCTGGAGGGAGCCTTCCTAACCATCCAACCCATTCCTCAGCTTCTCCCCTACAGTGCTCCATCTTCTAGAACCCTCCCTGGGTAATTTCTTTCTTGAGATTCTCAGGGTGATTTTAGCTCACTCTGTGCTAAAGACTTTTACTCAAAGCAGGACCTTTTCTCGCTTCTGGGAAGTTTTCCAGGACCTCAAACTCTCCCCCAACGGCTTGCCATGCAAGCTCCAGAGAGAACTCTCCCTCCAAAGGGTGTCATCCACTACGGGTGTTTTGAAGATTGTCATAGTCTCTTTTCCTAATTATGGTCTCTGGTTTCACTTGCTTTACTTCCGATCCGTACAGTGTCTTGACAGACGGGGTTAGGTGGCCGCCATTACCTCAGCTATCCTGACGTCCCCTGAAAGTCAATTTCTGAACGGAGCAAACTCTATGACATTTATTGGCAGTCCCAGAGGTGACTACCTTAGGAGAGTAAAGCTTCTCCAGGGTGAACATAAGTAAAACTAAGTAGGGCAGTTCTTTAAGAAAGGTTACTTCATTTGGCATATGGTCACTAGTGCATAAATTATGTAAAACTTCCATTACTGCAATAAATTAGAGATCTAGGCAAAATGAAAGAAGAATACATTTCACGACAGGCACACATAGAATATGTGCGACCTGTGAGTTCCATATGTCCTTATGCTTCCATCCTACCGAAGATCTCCGGACACCTGTGCAGGCCCAGTGATGATTAAATGCGGCCCTTTTTATACTGGGCCCAGTTCCGTTTTCGAAGAATCATAACTTTGTATGGTTCCCATACGTGTGGTTTTTGAGACCTTGAGAATAAAGCATGTTTATCTGACCAAGTGTTAAGAACGTTTGTAATTCTTGAATGTACCGACGGAGGAAGCATCCTGCCCCACACGTTGAAGGGGACATCTGAGCCCACGGCAAGCACACAACTCAGTTCCTTGGGGCCAGAATGAAGCCAGGTGTGGTCACCACCAGCTCATATCACCGGAACGGGGATCATCGTTCCCCTGACTGCCAGCCTGGATTATCTCATGTCCGGACGTTCCCCTTCCCACTCGCTCTGTCTCCCTGGGACGACCATCTCCCTTTTCTCCTTGTCCGTGATCCCTACCCGTGCGTCTGGCTCATGTGCCACTGCCCAAAGAGGGCTTCTGAACTCAGTCCTTTATTTTATTCTCTTGTGAAATCCATCACATTTTGTAGCTTTACACACTGAGTGTGCTTGGTAGTTTGACACCTGGCTCCCCTTCCGGACCCGAAGCCCAGGGTCCACCTTCCTCCTCACAGCCACCCTGTTACCCAGGACACCGTGACTGCTCGGTCAGCACCGATGGCATCAGAGAGTGAATGAATGAACCCCAGCCTCTTAACAGCTCTTCGAAAAGTGATCTTGGGAAAGTAATTTAACCTCTCAGATTCCGTGACCTCGGCTGTAATAGAAAGATAAAAAAAAAAAATAAAGCTATCTTCATAAAGCCATTGTTCAGGATTAAGTCAAATTAAGGCATTCAAAGTGATTAATAATGCTGGTACACGGAGGCCAGAGACACTAAATATTGTTGTAATTGATAATTCCATTTTAAGCCCAGATTTTCTTCCTTCATCGTGCATATTTCAAGCCAATTTTGACTGGGGCCAGGAAGTGTACGAAGGACACCGGTCACACAAGCCGGTGGATACAGGGGCCAAACCCAACTTTGTCAGAACCTGGAAGCAGTCTCTCATAGAAAGCCAGGAGCCCACGTTGCTTTCTGGGCTCTAGCTCCCCAGAAACCACAGGGTGCCCACTTGGAATATCAGGACTGGCTTCCCCATCGCCCACTGAGCGTCTCCATCCTGGTCCCCGCTCTGGTGCTGGGCCATCCGGCACATCCCGCACACCTCGGAGAAAGGCTGTTTTTCTGCTTCTTCCCCACCCCCACCCTGTCCCCAAGCCCCTCAAGCTTCCACCTGGAGTCATCACTGCACCACACGGCAGGGGCAGGACGGCAGGACGGGTCTCTCATAGATGGCTGGCCTCCCCACCTGACAACGGCACCCTCTGGGTGTGGCATGTCCCCTATGTTCCCATGGCGACTGGATCTCTATTGCCAATTATGACTATACTCCTGGAGAAGGCCCCACCCATCAGGTTGACCTTCACGGTGCTTGCCGGTTCCACTTTGTTCTCTGCTTTTCTCTGTGGAGATCTGCAGGGCTGTTCTCTTCTTTCCCCCCGTGCTTTGGGGCTCACTTTACAAGGAATGCAACTCTCTTCCTGCTTAGTTTTGAGACAACACGTCTGTCCACTTCCCTCATTGGCTCGATTGGGCCACTAGACCACGAACCGGTCCAGTCGTCCCCGTAAAAGATGGAGTAATTATTTCATCTCCTAAAGTTTGGGGGCATTTTACATGTTCCCTAGAATAACCATTTTATGGTGTTTTCTTGCTGTTATTGTTAAATATTCATAAGACTCTGTCTCCTTACAGGATAATTCTATTACATTAATATGGTATGAACAGAAGAAAGCAGTAATTATGCTTTTATTCCCTTCTTTTTGCAATTTCCACTTTACTTGTTTGGAGAATAAAAGGAAATTGCCACATCGGAAACAATATTATTTCATTTCTAAACAAGGGAGAGCACAAGGAGCCCACCCAGGGTGGCAGGTTAAAACAGATTGTCCTCCTCCACTTCCTGTGGAAGAGACCCCATCTTCGTATCGTCTTGTAAACTAGATGAAATGAGCACAGAGATAAAACTAGTAAATAGACAAAAGCTAGAGATTTTTTTTCAGTTAAAAAAAACAAACAAACAAGAAGACACCTCTTCATCAGAAGACATTTTCTTGGAGCTCCTTTCAGCGATAACAGAGGACTGAGACATTTTCAAGTCATTGGCACAAATCATCTCAATCTCTGAATCCAAAGATTCACATTTTTCTTTTGGAAAAGGTTTCTTCTCTCTGGTTCCATCTAGGAAACACAGACTCTCGCTTAGGACGACCCCGCTGCTCTGTGACAGGCCATCTGGTGCACATAGATGTGGGTATAAAAGGGCTCGAATGAATTTTTATTGATGTTTTGTGCACCTGCTCAGTGTTCGATGAACACTCACTGGACAGATCTAAAAGTGTATATAGATGTTGATTTAAAAGTTTCCATCTTTCTAGGAGGGGCCCTTACTAGTGTTAAAATATGTTGAGTTTGAAAACATTCTGAAATGTATTTAACTGAAGCTATTACGTGGTTGGATATGTTTCCAGTTTAAACATATTTTAAATATTTCTTTTAAATAACAGTAAAATATCTGATTTGCTTGAAGAAGTGTATTCTTTTTACAGAAATAGTATCAATTGCTTTTATATTGTAAGTAATCTACTCATAACAAAAATCAACAGGGTGATTCTTACCACATACATGAGAAGAAAGGTTCCACTTAAGCCACAGTAAAAAGTGGAACCCCAGGGGCTCCTGGGTGGTTCCGTCAGTTAAGTGCCTGACTCTTGGTCTCAGCTCTGATCTTCATCTCATGGTCATGAGCTCAAGCCCCACGTTTGGGGGCCCACCCAGCATGGAGCCTACTTTAAAAAAAGTAGAATTCTAGTCCAATATTCCAGTCTTTCACATGACGTTTATGTGTATCTTACGTGAAATCCTGATCAACGTATAGGGCCACGGTCGCCTAAATCATAAGCAAGCTAGTGCTGGCGGCTGCACTCCAAGCTTCCAAGCCTGCCTATAACTGGTTCGATACCCATATTTGCGAAGGTGGTAGGTGGCGCCTCCCTGAGGAAAATCCTGATGCGATCCCATCAATTTTCCCAATGACCTGACGTAAAGCGCACGAGTTAACCGTACAAGAAAACAAGCTGGGAGCAGCAGGTAACACCTCAGAGAAGAGAAACAGATTTAACCGTGACCGTGAAATTTAACTCAATGGTCAGAGGGGGTATGGAGTTCAGCCGAGGGGCGTCAGTCAAACTGGTGCTGCGGGGAGTGGCCACATGGAGGAAGTCACCACTGCGCTCTCGTCCCAGCTGCTCGGGAGCCGAACAAACGTGCTGAGGTCTGGGCCGCCACCCACACTGATCCAGTCAGACGCTCGGGGAGCCCCACGGCCTCCAGTTGACTGAGCCTCGAGCCAGGTGGGTCTCCAGGTGACTGCGACCTCCCAGCCCCACAGCCTCCAGGTGACTGCGACCTGAGATCCATGCCACCTGGCTGATTCTGACCTGTGTCTCAGACCACAAGCTCCTGTTTGGGGAAACTCAAATCTGGACTTGGATTTTGACCGGAAAGGGTGCGAACCCCACGCCAAAAAGGAGGCACTTAAGTAGTCCGGACATTTTTAAAACACTCATAGAAAGGCCTAGACATTTAAAATGCACACACGGGACGTGCCGTCGCAGCCAAGCGTGATGACCCATAATCCTCTGACCACTGTGTCCTGTCTGCAGCTTTAAAAAGGTGACACTCGGCTCAGGGCTGCGCTTTCGCTCCCAGAGTTTAGTTTTCTTATCATTACCGTCATTGTGTCGTCTTCCGGGGGGGGTGGGGGGTGGGGTGGGGGGTGGCTGTTTTGCACACCTGTTCTCGGGAACGCAGGGGCCTTGAAACTAATTCGGCTGTGCCGTCGTCAGGGCAAAATTGCCCTTCAACAGGACGGAACGCTGGGCCTTCAGCGGCCGAGCCGTTGAAACTGTGGGTGCCTCCCCCTCCCGAAGAGGTGCCCACCAGGACTTAAGAAGCTGACACGGATTTGGTGGAGAGCAGCAGAAACGATTAAAGACTCGGAAAATAGCTCCTATGGAGGAAGATTAAAGGATGTGTGATTATTTAGCCTGGAGGAGAGAAGCAGACCTAATAACCATCTTCAGGCCGCTGAAGGGTTATTACCCGGCGGACGGTGACCAGCTGCCCCTCAGGATGAGAAAGGAGGAAATGGGCTTAGGTGTCGATAGCGGGATTTCCAGCGGATATAAGGAGCTTCCTTCCACTGGCCCGGGCCGGGGGTCCCAGCCCGGAGCAGCGCCCGCCCCGCCGGGAGAGGCCGGGCCCTCACGGCGGCCCCCCCTCCCCCAGCCCTCCAGGCTGAATGTGGCCTGTGGCTGCTCTGAAGGACGCGGGGACTCCTGGTCTGTGTAAAGGTCACGTATTTCAAGCGACAGTTGGGTGAAGAGGGCAGGCGTGCTGCGAGGGACAGAGGCGGCCACGGCTGTTTATTCTTTACTCCATGTTCATAGGGGTGGAATCAACTGTAGCCTTGAGTTCAAATTCTGTTTTTTAAGATTTTGCTAATGTTTATTTTTGACAGAGAGAGAGACAGAGCATAAGCAGGGAAGGGGCAGAGAGAGAGGGAGACACAGAATCTGAACAGGCTCCGGGCTCCGAGCTGTCAGCACAGAGCCCGACACGGGGCTCGACCCCACAGACCGCGAGATCATGACCTGAGCCCGTGTCGGATGCTTAACCGACTGAGCCACCCAGGCTCCCGGGGTTCGAATTCTTTTCAGTTGAAATCATCCTTGATGTTTTAAAAATAATGTAATCAGCAGAAGGTTTTTTTTGTTTGTTTATTGAGGGATAAAAAGAAAGGAAGAAGGTAAAGAAGGAGATGTTTTGTTTTGGTTTTTTTCCCTCAACATTTGAATTTCTGCACTCAGAACATTTCGAATGTGTAGCTCTCCCGGGGGTCTTGGATGAGCCCTTGACACAAGCGTTTGGATGTTTCTTCATGGTTCCGGTGAGCACCTCCCCCCTTTACACAAGCAGTGGAATGGGCAGTGAGTCAGGGGATGATCACTGAGATGATTACTTAGGATATATTTGGGGAGGAGGGTAGTGGATATGCCGACCTCACTGATTCAGCCACACGCAATCCCTCCTGCTCTCCCTCAGCACCTCCATCGGTGACGACAACGTTTGTAGTGACCTCGCTACAGCCAGAGAATAAAAATATTCTGGTTCCCCCGGTGGGATCTCCACAGTATAGCGAAAGTGACGCCAGGGGAATAGAAATCAATCAAATCTTTTTTCTTTTTTTCTTTTTTTGGAGGGAAGGAGGCTCTAAATAAACGCCATCACCTGCGTCGCATAGTTTCAGATCTGAATTCCTTTTACAAGGTGCACCGTCATCTGTCCCCTGCCGGCTTTTTCAGAGTCGTTTCTCGTGGTATGGCCTTCCAAATGCAGTCTGTCAGCCGTGCCGGAAAGCCGCATGTCCTTGGCCGCACTGTGGCCATCAACCCCCCCCCCCCCCCAAATGCCTCACCTTCACCCTTCCCGGGGCGCTCCTACCCTCACTGCCTCTCCCACGTGTCCCTTAACCTTCTGGGACATCGACACGCCTCAAGAGCGGTAAGCACGTTGTATTGTAACGTCCTACATGCTTACATGTTTCTCCCCAGGCTATGTCCTTCCTCAGTGGCAGCCCCATCGCCTAAACCACTTAGGTCTCCACGGACATTCGAATATGAGTGGGTGGATTACAGAGGGCTGGGTGGGTGGTTCAGATCTGGGTGAGGTGCAGGGATAAAGAGGTGGCAATGGAGAGCGTGGCAGGTGGCGGGTGGCAGGGAGGGTCAGAGGCAGGGCAGACGCACAGAGCTGTCCTCATCCTGAACCTTGGAATTAAGTCACTTGCTGGATGACCTGCGAGTGTTTCACGAGAATCGGGGTCATCGCGTTGCCGTGGTTGAACTCCCTTGATTCTGGAAACCTGTCCTGCTCACTTTAGGGGAGCACGTAACTTGAATTAATTTCTCTTCTCCACCTGCCACACCAGTTCTGGCATCCAGTCCTAAGGACGCATTGTTGGGTCTTACGTGCCCGCGGGCACCCTCCTTGCAGAGAAGTGACCTTTTGTGACCAGGCACCGAGGGCCAGAGTGGTGCCAGCCCCGCACCCTCCACTTCTCTGTGGCACATTTTCATCAGGCTTAAGGAGGCGGGAATGTTGGACGGAATGCCTCCTCTCTTTTTATCGCCGTAAGTAGAAATCACACTGTTTTTAAAAATGATCAAGGAAACGAGTATGTACTTCTGTAGCACTTTGTGTTTAAAAACCAGCACAGAGTAGGATGCTTTTTGTTGTCAAAATGGGTTTTTAGACAGAAACCCACTTTATAAGGCTGAAGAAAAGAATCAAAGGCATTGCGGTCTGTGAGGATTTAACACTCACTCTTGCCCGACAAGCACATCGACACGTGGTTCCTTCGATCAAAAGGGTATAAACAGTTCTTTCTCTGTCCTTCCACTTGTGTGGGAGCCTCAGGACAATGAGTCAATTATTCATGTTAGTGGAGACTCTTTCTAAATAAACACCCCCCTCTGGAATCATAGAAGCTCTTCAATGCCTTTGGTTGCAAGTCAAGATAAGGAAACGGGCTGGTTAGATGTTACGTAAGTAGTCTCCCGTTACGGTGATTGTGGCGATGACCCCATCAAGCGTTCACTTTACTAACATTGCTGCTTCAGTCCCAATGGCATTTTTGTTTAATTTATTTATTTTTGAGAGAGAGAGAGAGAGAGAGAGAGAGAGTAGGGGCAGAGACAGAGGGAGACAGAGAATCCCAAGCAGGCTCCGTGCTGACACAAGAGACCCAGAAGTGGGGTTCAAACTCACGAACCATTGAGTCATGACCGGAGCCAAAGTTGGATGCTCAACTGACTGAGCCCCCCAGGTGCCCCCCAAAAGTACTTTTAAGACATGTACCCAACTCCAGAGAAAAATGTTTAGCCTTTAAATAAACCCACTAAGCAATGTTTGTATCCAACAGAGTGCACTGTTTTTGATATATTCGATTTGTACCTACCCATAATCGCCCATTTCTGATAGCCACTCACTATAATTAAATATCCTAAAAAGCTGAAATAGTTTGCTAAATATACAATAATGTCTGTAGCCTTTAAAACAGCTCGTAAGAGATTAAAGTAACTGTGAACCCTGACTCTCCAGGTCTCAGGGCAGGGACATGTTTCACCTACATTACTCACTACAAGAAGACAGCAGAATATATTCGAGGGAGAGCATCACTTCCCTGAAAAAATAATTTGGATTCTATGGTATATGAGACATTGAGGATATCTGGAATCCGGGTAACTGAAGATAAACGACTTTGTGATGATTTTGAAAACAGAAGATATTCACCAATTGAGTCCAATGGTAGAAAGAATAATCTGTGTAAACAAATGCTTCTATTTTGTGTGCAATGGATTCAGAAAGATCTCAGATAAGACGAGGTGCCTCTGTCTTCCCAGGCCGAGAAGACACCTGCACCTGTGCTCATGCGACACCCCCGGTCCCCTCTGCTGTCCTCCGTGGGGATCCTTGTGACAGGGACGCCTCTATAACTCTCTGGAAAGCCCTGCGCACTCTCTCTGCAGCTCTCAGCTCACAGCTCGGGGGCACCTGCCAGCTCACCTTCCTTCCGGGATCAGTCTTCTGGGGAGGAAAGTCCACGGCAATGGGGACCCCGCTCCAGGGCCCGCAGGCCCCACTACCTAGCCTGCACCCCCGTCCTGCCTCCCTCTGCGCGGCCCTGGGGTCCCTGCAGCTGCCCCAGCGCCTTTGGACACCTGCACGGGGTGCGCTCTCTGCCTCCCTCTGCTCCCTGGAGACTCCGCGGGGACCGTGCCCTTGCCAGGCGACTTTGCCATTTGGTGCACATTGCAACCTTTCCAGGAGATCGTAAGTCCGTTTCGTGAGCAGCGGGCCTCACTTTGGTAAGGGGATAAGGAGACTGAGTGCAGTTTCAGCCACGTGAGGGGTCACAGAGATTGGTGAGGCAGGCGTGTTTATTGGTAGGTAAGTGTGGAGAGCGGCGCACCTGTGATTTGGGGCCACAAAGGATGTGCCTGCGGTCACCATGTGAGGTCATGACCACGGTCCGTGTGTCGGAAATCCCCACGGCAAGGACAGTGAAGGGAGGAATGGCCCCGTGGTCCCTTCTGGTGCCCCCCAGCCCCGGAACGGAGGCTGGTGGGCAGGGGCCAGACACGCAGGAAGGCAAACGGACTTGGGAGCGGTGACAGCGGGGACACGGGCTGGAGCAGGTGCCCCTGAGGGCTCCAGAGCAAGTGGCCCGGGTTCCCATGTACTCTTGTGCTTCTCGAAGCAGCTTTCTTGGAGCCCTAAACCACCTGCCCAGCCTCTCTGTTGACTCTGTTGAGCCTGTGACCCAGTCAATCCCATCTTCAGCTCCCTCTCCATTCGAGGGCCTCAGAGGCTTTCGTGGCCTCAGGGTCCCCGCAGTGTCCCTTCCTCTGCTGTGGTTCCATCCCTGCCAGGACTCGGCTCTCAGTCCGTCCCTTTGAACTGGCGTCAGCGGGTTGGAGAAGATTTCACGCATAAAACAAATGGGCTCGCCCAGCTGGCGGGACGCGAGCTTGGTGGTGGCCGTGAGCTCTGCGGGAGGGTTCTCACCAACGCCATCAAAATCCCGACGAATTGCGGCGGGAAAACCGTGAGCTTCAAAGCAGGGCATCAAATGAAACACTCGACGTGCAGATTAAGCCAACGTTTCCAGAGATGAGCCAGTGGGACGCTGGTAATGTCTAACCGCGGGTTCCCCCAAAATGAAAGCGAACAAACGCGTAAATAAATAAGAGCTCCCATTTGCGGTATTTGCCGATGTCCTACCGTGGCTGATTCCAAGCTGCCGAACTGCCTCTTGCCTGCAAACGTGACGGTGACCCACCCTCGCCCTGCGTGGCTCCCAGAGCACCACACGTCTTCCTTTGCCTCGTCTCCACCTGCACAGCGCGGGGAGCTCGTCCGGGAAGTGTGGTGCCAGGCGGTGAGGACGGGCCGCTCGGCCAGTGGGACCGGGCTGCACCCCCGGGGTTCGAAGCGAGGGCTGAAGTCGTCCTCCCGCTTCACTTCGGCAAGTGTGAAATGCCGTCTGAGGCACGGTTTTCGAGGGGAGGCATTTACTTCGAGGGAAGCAACATAAATACAGGGTATTCGCGGCTCGGAGCCGTGAGCGAAGGGGAAGGAAGGAGCGGGGGGAGGACCCTCACCCTGGTTTCCAAGCCCCTGAATCGAACGGACCGTCGGAATAGGTGATGTTGAGACCCCTTGATTGATGTGCCCGAACCCCAGTGAGGACCGGCCCCCGACGAGCTCCAAGGCCACGCTCGAGGGCCTCCAGCCTGCGGGAGCCCGGCCAGCCCCCCACTGCCACATGGGGACCCCCAGGCGCCAGCCCCCGCCCTTCCCTGGGGGGCGAGGAGGGAGATGCCACCACAGGACCACGCCCGCTCGCTCTGCGCTCAGCCCAGCGTCCAGCACGGCCACCCGAAACCAGTCTCGGCGACAACACCGAATTCCCCCGTCCTCCCTCTTTCTCTCTCTCTCTCCTCAGTTTTTTTTGGTACGTTTCCCTTTCTTTCCCCTGTGGGGTTCCTCTCATTATTACCTTCCTTCTGTTGCTTTTCCATTTTACCATTCGATTGCTTTATTAGCACCTTCTTTCTTGATCCCTAGGTAAAGCTTCAATTATCATTTATATGCTGATGACTCCCGAATTTACACCTACGCTCAGACTTCCCCTCTTGCCCCCCATCCATAGGCACAGCTGTCTGCGGGCCACCCCATGCCTGCTCCCCACAGTCACCCCGGATCTCATCAGACACCCCCCACGCCCCGCGACTCTCTTCGGCATGCGTGGCGTCGCCGTCACACGGGAGAGCCCCTTCCTCCTGGCAGCACCGGCCCCTGCTGTCACCAGCAGCGGTCGGCCGGCCAGGTCTGCTCATTCTGCCGGCCCGTCATCCCTCCATAAACTCGTCCCGGCCTTCTGCCCCGTCCTCCTCCTGCTTGGATGCCTGCAAGAGCCCCCCACCTGGCCCGCGGGGCGTCAACGCTGCCCCCCAATCCTGGAGCCACGCTCCCGTCAGGGCCATTCCCGCAGAGCACATGCCCATGCAGGACACCCCCTTGAGTAGGTCCTACAGCCTCTCAGCGGGACGCCCGTCACCGTCCCACTGCTGCTGTCATCAGTTACCACCGGTCCGTGGCTTAAAACCACGCGAACATATAATCTCATAGTTCCGGAGGTCGGAAGTCCAGAATGAGTGTCCCTGAATGAAAGTCCAGGTGTCGGTAGGACTGCTTCCCGTTCCGGAGTTCCAGGCGAGCACCTGTTTCTTGCCTTTCCCCCTTCTGGAAGCCCCTGTATTCCTTGTCCTGTGGTCCCGCCCTCCAGCGTCAGAGCCAGTGAAGACCAGTGGGACCTTCCTGACAGCGTCGCTCTGGCCTCACCCCGCGGACCCCTCTGCCACACGTAAGGACCCTCGTGCTTGCGCCGAGCCCAGCTGGTGACCCGGAATAACTGCCCCACCTGCGATCCAACCACGACCTCAGTGCCCCCTCGCCACCCGACATGACGCGTTCCCAGGTCCCAGGGATTCGAATGTGAACGTCTTTGGGGTCCGCTGCTGTGCCCCCCACAGTCACTGCCGCTTCAGGATCCTGTCTGAGCCCCGTGCCCAGTGCGGGTGCAGGCAGACTCCCACGGATCCGTCTCTCTCAAGTTTTTACAGCCGTGACCCCTCCCGGAGCCCAAGCTCCCTCCCTCTCCCTGCCCTCGTGGTGAAACCAGCACAAGGCCCCCGGGCTCCTCTCCCCGACCACGGTTCCCAGGCTGGGACCGGCCGGGGCAGCTGGCACCCCGCGTTCTCAGGGCCTGGGGCACAGAACGCGCCCCGCACTTCCCACCGCCGCCCTCGTGGTTCTGGGAAAACCGGGACAGCGGAGAGCATCACGGAAAGGAAGGGCAGAGTCGGCAGCGATTCTTCTGGGCTTTTTCCTCCCTGAACAGAGTCTTGAAGTCCACGTCAGGAACCAGCACTTTGAAACACGAATCCAGGTTTTGTCGAGAGAGGAAAGTGCACTTGGACCCCGCAGTGGAGCGCCCCGAAGGGAGGCAGGGTGCCGCGTCCTGACCAGAAGGCGGAGCAGAGCCCAGGAATCCCGGGGCCACGGGGCAGGGAAGCAGCAGCGAGCAGAAGCCGCCGTGGGGCCGGTGGTGGACGCACAGGGGCCGGGGGGGGTGCTCAGAAGGCCTCACGGAGCTCCACACGGGGGCTCTGCACGCAGAGCGGCGGGCCTGTCTGTGGCCCCGGCCAGAGCAGAGAGCGAGCAAACAGCTGGGTGAGTGATCACCTCTCTTCCCCCCTCCCAGGGCCCTCCCGTGAGGGTGACGGGGGTTCTCCACCAGCTCCTGTCTGCCTGCGACCCAGGGGTCATCCATCGGCAGAAGTGGGGCTTTTCGATGCTCCGGGAGTTTCCCGCACACAGTGAGAACGCTGAGACGCGTGTGCCTTCCCGCGGTCCAGGACGCAGAGGGGCCCCCGGGAGCGAGACGGGGTGCGGGAAGGAAAGCTGCGCCCCGGCACCTGAACCTGGGGGGCATTACGCGGCCGCGAAGGAGTCAGCTCCGGGCTCCAGACTCCACAGCCTCGCTATTTCCCGTGCGCAGAGCCCCGGCTTCCTCCTGCCGGGGCATCAGCATCCATGCCCTCCGTGCTGGCTTAGCCACGGTCGTGCCCCCGTTTCCGCAGACGAGGCACCTGCTTTTTGACTCAAAAGCAACCAAGTAGCCAGTCTACATGGTGAATCTGCTCCCCAGCAGTGAGAATTTGAGCATAACAGGACACATTGACCCTTGAAATTACTTTATGAGCTCTGCACGTGAGCTCCCCTCAGCAGATCAGGTGGGACTGGGGACGTGGCGTAGATGAGACTGAAGCTGGAGGGGCAGGACGTCCGGAGCCGGTCCGCCGAGTCCCTCAGAATACTCCGGAGCGCTTTGAAAGCCACGGGTGACCCCTTGCGGGAATGTGGAGAGACTAACTCATTCGGTTTGTAGAGAGCCACAGAATCAGATCATTTTGTAAAAGTAACTCGGTCAGGTGTGGGAACTCTGCTGTCTTACGAGCAGGCGGGGTTGGGGCCAGTTGGGAGTCAGCTTGGCGAGTGTTTATGAGGAAAGCACGCCTCTGTTGATTCCGGCTGAGCAAGAGGAGAATTTGGTCGGTGCCAAATAACATTGACTTCTGGAACTTTTTCTTTTTCCTAAGTAAGAGGACAAACGATACCTTTGAAAGTACTGAGTCAACATGCGTGCACTCTGGCAGCAGAAGGCAGCCCAGGCCCACCCCTCCCAGGCTGAACGGGGGCCTTCCAACAGCCACAGGTGGGCCCAGAACACTGGCAAGGAGATCCTCCTGGGACGAGTGGCTTTTCTTCCCCCCTGGGCCCGAGCCTTCCTCCTTGACATAGACGTACCTGGATCCCTGGTGAGGAGCTAAGCCAGCAGGGGAAGCTCCTTCTGCCCTCCCCCCACCCTCAGCCATAGCCACCAGATTTGAGCCAAGCCATGGCGGTGCCAGACGAACGAAGCAGACCGAAATATCAGCACAAAGGCTCTGAAAGCTAAATGATCCCTGGGGGGGGGGGGGGGGGGGGGGCTGGCTGGCTCAGTCCGTTAAGCGCCTTACTTCTTCGGTCACGATCTCACAGTTCCTGAGTTGGAGCCCCGCGTCGGGCCCTGTGCTGACAGTGCGGAGCCTGCTTGGGATTCTCTCTCTCCCTCTCTCTCTGCTCCTCCCCTGCTCGCTCTCTCTCTCTCTCTCTCTCTCAAAATTAAAAAAAAAATAAATGAATTATCATGGGAACCACACAGTTAGGCCTGGGGCAGCCTGCTAAAATGGGGGACTTCAGTGGGAATCAGAATCCCCTAACATAACAGACCAAATGTCCAGGATATAATTGAAAGCCACTCAACACGCTAAGAAGCAGGGAAATCACAATGTGAACCAGAAGCAATCCACCGTGGCCAACGCGGAGACAAATCACACGTCAGAATTACCCGGCAAGGGTTTTAAAGGAGCCGTCGTAAAAGTAGCTCAACAACCAATCACAAGTTGTCTTGGACAAATGGGAAAAGGAAATATCAGCAATGAAATACAAGTTTCTAAGAAAGAGCTAAATGGAAATTTTAAAGCTAAAGAACACAACCACTGAGAGTGGAAACCTCCCCGGACGGGCTCACTAGCAAGCCGGTAACTGCGGCGTGGGGACCGATCGATGGGGTTCACCCTCCAGAACCACAGAGAGAAAAGGGATAGAGTAGAAATGGGCAGAGCCTCCGGGGTCTCGGGCCGTGGGCAGGAGCCGCATTCCCATCCTGGAGCCCACGGAGGAGAGCAGAGAGAGGGGCTAGAGAGCATTTCAAGAAACGACGACAGAAAATCACCACATCTGACAAAAGATGGAAACCTGGAGATTCAACAAGCTGAGTGAGCCCGAGGAGGATAAACTCAAAAGGAAGAGTCTATGCCAACTAAGATGTGTCACAATGAAATCTCTGAAAATTGACAAAGAAAAAGATCTTGAGAGCAACCGGAGAGCGACAGCACATTATCCGCAGAGCGGCAAAGCCAGCAACGTCCGATGCCACCCCACGGGGGCGCCAGAAGGGGACAGAGCGTTGTCCAAGTGCCGAACGACAGGACCTTCAGCCACGAATTCTGCATCTGGCAAAAAACAAATATTTCAGGAATAGGGGGACAATAAAGACACTTTCTCACGAGGAAATCTGGAGAAAAGGGAACTTGCTGCTGGTGGATCTGGGCTTAAAGAAAGGCTGGAGGGAGTCGAGCCTCAGAAAGGACGCGGCCAGAGGGGAAATGGGGGAGCAGAAGGGAGGAGAAGGGTCAGTACGAGGCACACCTGTGGGTGAACGCAGCGGCCTGGACTCCTTGCTCGGCGTTTTCGAAATCGTGCTTGATGCGTGCCACACCATCGTAACACCGGTCCATACTGGGCACCGTACTTGCGGAGCAGGGACGGAGAAGAACCATGGAAGTAAGGTTAGCATGTTTCGCCGGACGTGATACAACAACTACTGTGCGGTACCCGGGGCAGCCATACAACAATGCAACTACAAACACGGCCAACAGATAAAACTGTTAGTCATGTAAAAGTAACACATAGGACTTCAAAGGAGAATCAGAGGAACAAGGGACAGGAGCAAAATCAGGTAAAATAGGGGCGCCTGGGTGGCTCAGTCGGTTGAGCGGCCGACTTCGGCTCAGGTCATGATCTCGCGGTCTGTGGGTTCGAGCCCCGCGTCGGGCTCTGTGCTGACTGCTCAGAGCCTGGAGTTTGTTTCAGATTCTGTGTCTCCCTCTCTTTCTGACCCTCCCCCGTTCATGCTCTCTCTCTCTCTCTCTGTCTCAAAAATCAATAAAGGTTAAAAAAATTTTTTTAAAATAGGTAAAATGGCCGACCTAAGGGTCACAAATCAATTATCACCATAATTGTAAATAGTGTAAATAATACCAATTACAAGTGAGTCAAAATTAAATTAAAACAATGAACAAACAAAGCCAACCTCAAACGATTCTCTCAGAAGAAACTCACAACAGATTCAATGACAAAGAGAATAGGAGTAGGATGATGGACACAGATATACCACACACACACGCGCGCACACACACACACACACACACACAAGGTGTGGCTATCCTAACAGAAGATAAAGCACACTTAGGTGCAAAGAAAATTATCAGAAAGACAGACGAACATTACATAAGGATAACAAGATTAGTTCAATAGGAAAACAAATATCCCAAGAAATCTCCAAAAATGTCCCAGAAGCAATCTGTGACTTCAGCAACGTTGCAGGATACAAAATCCACGTAGAAAAAGCAATCGCATTTATATGCGTTAACAACGAATACTTGAGGACTAGAATTAAAAGCAACTACCATAGACAATCGCGATAAAGAAAGTGAAATGCGTAGGTATAAAGCATGTATATCATCGAGATGCTGAAAAGGATCCATTTCTCACGAAATAAGTCCAAGGTCTAAATAAATGGAGAGACACTCCGGATTCGTGGATCGAAAGGCTCAACGCGGAAAAAGATTGAACTGCGCTGCAGGCTCAATGCAATCCCGATCAAAATCCCAGCATGGTGTTTTCAGACATACACAAACTGACTCTAAAATTTCTATGAAAAGCACAGGTGCACAATAGCTAAGACCGCCTTGGACATTAAGAACAGGGTGGGAGGATATTAAGGCTCGTGACCATCATCAGTAATGAACACCGCGTGGTATTTGAACAGTGACATATTCTGTTCAATGGAACAGAATAGAGCACCCAGAATAGAACCACAAAATATGTTCAATGGGGTGTTGACAAAGGCTCAAGGTAAATCATCCCAGGAAGTATTGCCTTATCAGTAAACGGGGCTGGAGTGGACATTCATAAGCAAAACAAACAAAATCAAAAACAAAACACCCCAGGAACCAATAACAGAAACAAAAAAACCCCCATAGAACCAAAGCAAAGAAACAAAATAAAAATACTCCTCAACCTACACCTCACACCTTATGTAAAAAATCACTCAAAAGGATCATGGGCTTAAATGTAAAAATGCAACAATATAAAACAGAAAGAAAACAATGGACAAAATCTTCAGGTTCCGGGACTCGTTCTTGGACGCTCAAAACATAATTCACAAACGGAAAAACTGATAACTCAGACGCCATTAACATTAAGCCCAGTGTTCGGTTAAGCTCCCCGTGAAAAGGACAAGACGACCAGCGGTGGCCTGGGAGAAGACACTGATAAGTCACCTCTCTGACAGAGAACTCTTTTCTACCAGGTACACAGAGCCTTCAGTACTCAAAGCGAATAAAGGCAAAAAATCCAATTAGAAAATGGACAGGACGCACGAACGCCAAGTCACCAAACGGGATGCACAGACGTCAATAAATGCATAACAAGGGGCTCAGCTTCATTATCCACTAGGGAAATGCAAAATCAAACTCATGAGATATTACGAGACACCTATCAGAGTGGCTAAAATAAAACAAAATCCGGCCAGGATACACTGGTAAGGGGGACAAACCGCCTCATGCGCATACATTGCTGGGCAGAATGCAAAGTGGGACCCCCGTGGTGGAAAAGGTGTGGCAATCGCTTTATCAAGTAAACGTGTGACTACTAAGTGGCCCGGCATTAACGTGATCTTTTTCCCATTTGTTCTGTGCAAGGGAAGTACGTGCCAAATATCCTCCAAAGGCCCACGGAGCCAGAAGATTGAAGAAAAAGGCCGGCACGTCCAGCTTGCCGAGAAACGGTTTGTCCAGGGGACTGGTGGACACAAGCCACCAGACTCGGCGGTGTCACCTCCGGCGAGGCCTGCTTTGACAGCCGCGGAGGCTGGTAGGTGGGGGGGGGGGGGACCCTCTAGGAAGGGGATGTTGGAGAATTGCAGTCTTCTCTCCAGAGCAGAGCAGGGATGTTGCGCCCGGAGGGTGCCCTCAAGAGCGTGGTTAAACAGAAAGAAAGAACACGGTAGGGTAGGCTGTGCTCCAGAAGGCTTCGGGTCACGGAACAGTCACGAAGGATGGATTTTTCCAAGATGGTGTCAGACTGGTTCACAGACCGTTTATCCCAGAGAAAGGAAAACCTGTGTTCACACAAAATTCTGAAAAAGACAGGTGCCTGGGTGGCTCAGTCAGCTAAGTGTCCCACTCTTGGTTCCTGCTCAGGTCACGATCTCACAGTTGGTGAGTTCGAGTCCCACATCAGGCTCTGTTCTGACAGCGTGGACCCTGCTTGGGATTCTCTCTCCACCTCCCTCTCTCTCTGTGCCCCTCCCCCATGCACATTCTCTCTCTCTCTCCCCGCCCCCTTCAAAACAAATAAACTTAAATAAACTTTAAACTAAACTAAACTAAACTAAACTAAACTAAACTAAATAAAATCCTGGGCCATGTGATATCATCATACTGAACTTAAAAACAAGGTCTTCAGTTTATCAATCTATTTTATACATAAATTACAGTAATTTGCTTCACAAATCTAAAGAAAACCTTACCCATATCAGTGAAAAGTGGATTTAAAATACGTAACACTAAGGACCAGCCTGAGCAATCAAATATATTAATGCTTTCATTAAAATGATGATAAATTAACTTGCAACGATGACGTTGAGACTCCTGCCATATGTCTCTGGGCCGAATATCAGAGAGGAGTCTGACGAACCCTAGTGGATAGAAAGGGGCCACCTCCCCGCTCTGAAGATGGTCTATACACGTACCTACCCACCAATCTATCAGAATATCTGTATCAGAGTATAAATGTTTAAAATATGTATATTCAACATATTTTTGCTCTGACACGCCAACAGTGAGCATGTCCAAACATACAACGTGAAAAATTACGTCTGTAGAATAACTGACTTCAGGTCATTCATTGTTATGCTCTGCCAACCTTCTGCCTTGGGAGATGTCCTGGCCAGAGGGATGTCCCTCTCTTCCCAAGGCACAGCCAGTTCTGAAGGCGAGGGGGACCGAGTGTTCCTCTGCGGGGAGCGGCCTCCAGCCCGGTCCTCCAGGAGCCCGAAAGGATTTGCCGGTCCCCCCCCCCCTACAAATGCCACGGGACCACGGGCTTCCTCGGGCCTCCATCCACGCCAGGCACACCCCCTCCTGCCCCAGCTGAGACACTCCTTCCGAGGCTCCCGGTTCCGGGCATTTTGACGGAAACTCGTGGTGCGCCCGCTGTGGTCGGCTTCCCTCCACGGTGCCCCCCACCCCGCACCGTGAACTTCTGTCTGTCCGCCCACCCGTATCTGCCCAGCAGGAGACACCCACCCGCAGACCAGAACCCGGCCCGCTCAGACTCCCTGCAGGACCCCACCTGGAAACAGGAAGCTCAAGCAAAACCCACGGAGCAGGCCAAGGTGAGTGCGGTGGTCAGCCCCGGTTTACACAGGCGGAAAGGAAAGTCCGGGGAGCTTGCCGTCCTAGGTTCTGAGCTGCGAACGGGAGGAAGGGGGCTTTGGGGTCCGGTCAGTCAGGCCCCAGAGCCTTTCCTCCACCACTGGCCTCTTGGTTTTGCCGACAATGCCTGCTACCGTTTCCAATTCTGGAAACACCAATCCAAAGCACTGATTCTCTGCGCGAGGGCGCGAGGCCCCCCCTCTGTGTGTGTGCGCGCACGCACCCACGCGCCTTCCTCTCTGTCCATGCCTGTCTGTGTCAGCCTGCCCAGTCCTGCCCAGGGCACGGTAGGGGGCATGACGGGTGCTCGGAGCGTGCCCTGTCCCCCTCAGCTCAGCGCGAAGAAGGTGATTCGATCGGGGGGCGCGCGGGCCAGATGTGCGTCACCCGTGTGCTCTGCCGTGCCCTCCGAGGCTGCTCCTGGGGACCTCAGCTCCCAGCCTACACCCGGGAAGGTCCAGTGGGGGCCCAGAGGACCCTCTCGGCTGAGCCCCGTCCAACAATCCAGGCTCTCGCTCCCCTGTCATTAAGGACAAGGGCCGAAACCCACCCCAGAATTCCGGGTCTGGAAGAGTCGCAACCAGCGACCAGAGGGGACCGTGGATCCTCTGTGCGGTTGACCCGGGAGAACTCGGCTTCTGGGCCCCAAGTGCAAAGTGACTTCTCTAAATCGCGTCTTCCCCTTCGGCTCTCCCCGAACAGGTGCCCCTGCCACCCTCCCCCGCCTCGCCCAACCTGTGGGCGCGTCCTGGCCCTTCCCACGCAGCCGGGCTCCCCCTGCCAGGGCGGCTCAGGCTGGGAGAGCGCTCCCACTTGTTACCTCCGTGCCTCCCGCGTCTCCACTGCCGAAGTTCTGAATTAACAGCTGAAGTGTTTGACCTGGCTCCCATTAGCTCCCATCACCACCTGGTAGCAGCCTGCCTCCCACATGCCGCACTTCCCAGTATCAGTCATTACCGCCGTCCTGGAGCCGTCCCCAGGCAGTATGCTAACAGCCTCTTCTACAAGCCAATTTACAAGGATCTGGTCATGTTTACATTAGCCTTCTCCCAATGCATGAAAAGAGAAGAGCTTGCTTCAGAATAGAAATGAGCAAATATGAATAATTCAATTTTCCTTGTGGCTATTAACACATTTTCCTTGAATAAAGTGATAATAGGTTATCATCTGTGAAATGGAAATTGCATAACAGAGAGTTTCTGGTTACACCAGAGGAAATTAATTTCACAGCGCATCTGCTGGGACCTAACTTGTGAATGCTAAGGAGGAGCGAGCACAGCCGTTCAGCTCGGCTACCTTTCTAATTAGATTAGCGCGGCCTCCGCCCGCGCCGGGCCGTCCAGGCGCAGACGCGCGCCCCTCCCGCAGACACCTAATATTTGTAATGACGCAATGACTGGAGCCATTAGAGGAAGTTAAAAATGAATTATGGGGCCATATTATATTAGCCAGATGCTGCTTTCGAGGGGCCGGGTTTGTGTTATCTGTCTGGTTAAATAGAGCCCTCCCACCAGCCATCGGTGCCCACCAGGCGTCAGCCCCGCGCGCACGCACACCCAGGATCTCGCTATTTTAAAGCCACCCTAGGGTTGCCATGTCAACCAACAGCAGGGGATCCGGGGCGAGACCTGAGCCGCCAGCCTCACACTGTGCGTCCAAAGTCCCCACCACGGCCCGGCCCGGGGCAGGACAACACCGAGAGCCCGTTGGCTCCACGGGCAGGACTGGGGCCTGGCCTGGACCACGGATCACCGCGTGACCTTGGAGGAATTCGGTTCTTCCTGCTTGCTCCCTTTAAATGCGGGCGTAGATAATCCTCCAGGGAAACTGGGGAGAGGGGCTTTCCTATAATAACGGGCTCTCTTTTTGAAACCGTAAGGGCAGGGTGAGGCCAGGTCTCAGGCGACACGGCCTTTACACCCGTCCTTTGAAGGCCTCCGGTTTTCCACCCACAGAAAGCCGTCGGTTCCTTGTTGTAACATTCCAGATGAGACTTACGCATTGTTACCTGCGGACCCAGTGTGGCCCAGCGGACCTCGGGGCCCCACTCCCCTTGTGTAACTGAACTTCAGACGGGTTCAGTGCCTTTCCCCCTCCCCCCGCCCCCCAACCACCACCCTGCTCCCCGCTCCCCTGACTCTGACTCTTGAAGATCCTCCTTGGAGTGGAGTCGAGCAGAGCTGTCCTCGCGTGGCCGGACGATGTCACACACGGCAGGATTTCCCTGTCTGTCAGTGCTCAGTACCCTGCCCGGCCCTGCGTGCACCACATTCTCTGATCCGTTCACCGCGTGCCGACGCTGGGCCGTGGCACATTCTCCGATCCGTGGCTGTGTCGAGGCTATAGTGGGCGCGGCCCAAGCAGCAATTTGAGATACTGGCTTCAGTCCTGTGGGTTGAACACCCGGCGGTGGGATTGCCCGGCCTGTGGCTGCTCCAGGCTCAGTGTTTTGAGGGGCCCCCATACCGTTCCCACCGCGGCTGCACTATCTCGCGACCCGCCAGCGGTGCCCGGGGCTGTATGACTGCAGCAAAGCTGGCCTCTGTCCTCTCCCCTCCCTCCTAACGCCGGCACTCCAGTTTTCTCTCTTCCTGCTTGCTTCTCCCTTTTGCAGCCCCGCAAAGGAGAGCCAACCTTCCTGATAAATGATAGACCTATTAAGCTCAGTGGAATGTCCTCATAATTGAGCTTTAAATTCACTTGTTTTGAATATAATTGGTCATTTAACTCACTTACCCTTTTTCCACACCCCCCCTCCCCCAACAAATAGCGGGAAATAACACAGGGCAGCACTGCTCACGGTTTGGGCCCTTCCGGGTGGAGGCTCTCCGAGGAGTGTCCGCACCTCCGGGAAGGTTGGCCTTCCCAGGCGTTCCTGAGGGCCGTGCCTGGCTCGAGTTCTAGATTTTGCTTCATCCTCAGAGACACGGGCTTCTGGTGGCAGTCCCCGCAGTGGTGACATCCAACGCCATCCAACGGTGAGGTCAGCCTGTCCTTCCACGCGACCTCTATGTCCTTGCGCCCTGTCGCCGATGCTACCTCGAGGCACGACAAGATTTCAGTAAGCGGGGAAAACTCGTATTCCTCGAAGCACCTGTCACCGTTCTGTAGACAAAACCGAAACAAAATTCGATAATTTTAACTTTGAGGAATTGTGCTGGGGAAGCAATGTATGTTTTTAATTATTATCCTAAATTAGCCCAAATCCAATACAATCTTTGGCGTTCCGCACAGGGAATACTTATCAAGAGACGTAAGTGAAGCTCTTTTAGTCAATAAACGGGTAGGGAAGTTTAATATACCTCATTAGAAGGCCCATGCTTAAACAAGAAAATATGTCATTGCATTTACCAATTTTATTTTAGACAGCTAATGGACTATCTGCATTAACCAGTATGTACTAATTCCAGATAAACTGCATTTTAACATGACAGTACTATTTTAGAAGTCTGTATATTGTGCTCCTTTCAGCTGGCCCGCTATGATTTTTACTTTTTATAACCACGTTATTGAAAGCCATGAGGAGGGCGCAACTCATTTCTATCATGAGAGGTCTACTTTCCAAATAAATGGGAAAGTCCCACGCGTTTCGTTCCAGGCATAAATGAGCACACGTCCATCACTGACGGCCACTGTTTCAAAACCGTTTGCGATGCAGAACAATTCTGTGTGTTTCAACAGCAGCTGGGAAGAGGATGAAGTGTAGCTGCATTTTGTCACCCAGAGATTTTGTGGCTTTAAGGTAATAAATCATAAAACTTTGCTGCTTCTAAACATTTTGAGATAAGGGTGCTGGAAATCAAATCAAGTTAGACGTCTACACGCAGGCTCCAATCTTCCTAACCGGGGACACACATGTCGTCCTTGTCAACTCACCTCTGCGGGAGCCAGCCGAAAACATGTTATCTTACAGAAGCCACTGGTCTCCTTTCGTGGGATTCTTTGACGGCTCCCCAGAAATACCCACGAGGTCTGCACGGCCTTCAGACAAGGGAGGGCGGCCGTACATCGTGAGCGAACACGCGTGGTTTTGCTCAGATCTCGAAATTACATTCCCGACGACAGAGGCATGAGGCCCGCCAGTGATCACAAGGTCAACAGCGAGCACTGTGCGTGGAAAGGCAAAGCCAAGTAGAGAAAGCACCAGCCTCCCCTCCAGGCCTCAGTGCAGATTCTGCTGCCTCTCGTGAGCTGTGTGGCCTTGAGCAAGCTACCCCATCGCCTGTGTCTTTGGGTCCTTCTCTCTCAGCCACGCACAGACCACGTCTACCGATGGCGTGGCTGGCAGTGCCGTGCTGGCGTGGTGGGCTGGAACCGGCTCCCAGCAGGTGCACTGCAAATAGCAGCTACCGAATAAAGGCGACATGGCATAAATGTGCCTCTGGAAAGCTGGAATGACTTCGAACCCCATTTCTTCCACCCTCATTTGGAGCAAAAGGTGTCAAATACTCGGACAAAAATAATCCCGTCTGCAGAACTCCGGTGTGTGGCAGTCTGCCCGAGGGCCTGAGGCCTGGGCTACTACAGATGCGATCTTAAATCTCATCCCTTCTTTTCTACCGGTCCTGCACCGTCCTTTTTTGCTTCTCTGGTCTTACATTTCTAAGAGGAAACACCCAAAACAAAGCAAAAACAAGAATCAATTGATGCACAGAAATGAAGGTCTTGTGGAAGTATTCCTAATTACACTTTGTTTAATCAAGCTGCTTAGGAAGAGGGACCTGAATGGGAGACAGAGAGGGCCGTGGGTTCCAGAGCATTGCCAACCGCTCACCTAACGGGTATCTGCGACACCAGGATAGATGAGGCCCAGGAGCAAGGCTGCCCATGGCATGAGCACAGCTACAAAAGGAAGAGAAAGAAAGAAAGAAAGAAAGAAAGAAAGAAAGAAAGAAAGAAAGGAGGGAGGGAAGGAGGGAAGGAGGGAGGGAAGGAGGGAGGGAAAGAAAGAAGGGAAGAAAGAAGGGAAGAAAGAAAGAAAGAAAGAAAGAAAGAAAGAAAGAAAGAAAAAGAAAGGAGGGAGGGAGGGAAGGAGGGAAGGAAGGAAGAAAGGAAGGAAGGAAGGAAGGAAGGAAGGGAAGAAAGAAAGAAAGAAAGAAAGAAAGAAAGAAAGAAAGAAAGAAAGGAGGGAGGGAGAGAGGGAGGGAGGGAAGGAGGGAAAGAGGGAGGGAAGGAAGGAAGGAAGGAAAGAAAGAAGGGAGGGAAGGAGGGAAGAAAGAAAGAAAGAAAGAAAGAAAGAAAGAAAGAAAGAAAGAAGGAAAGAAAGAAGGAAAGAAAGAAAGAGAAGAAAAAATCAAGGAGAGAAAAGTCTCCCTGGCTATTTTGCTCCCGGTTTGAAACTTGGTATAACTTAGAGTCACACAGGCCCGAGCCACTCTGTTGTTTTCTCTCATTAAGTTCTTGAAAGTAGAGTCTTGATGGATAGAAGCCAGTGGAATTCATTCGTAATGAGTAGCGGTTCAGGAGATCACTCAAATCCTGGCACCTTTCTTGTGGAAAGCTCCTTTCTAGAGTACCTAATTGTAACATATTGCCGCTATTATTTTAGAGTAATAACTCATTATGGAATGGGATTTCTATACAAGCCCTAATAATTCTGTTATGTCTACCATGATTTTTCAACATTAGCTAATGAAGTGCTCCATCATTTATCAGTAAATAGCATCTAATGTTGCACAGTAAATCTTTTGTCAGAATTATTTGTGCCAGCGTCCTAGATCAGGGACAATTAATACCATTGGAATTGGTGATTTGGGAGCGACTTCCTTGTCATGCAGCCTAATCTTCCCCTGCAATGAAATCATTTGACAAGTTGATCCAATGGTCCCATTTTTCATTCACGTTATCAGCTTCTGGCTTCAAATGACATGCATATCTGTGAGAGGTATGGAACTTCACCAGGAAGTCAAGATACACTTAGGGCCAAGCCTCCCAGAGAAATTCCACAGAGAGTCTCTCCCTGTGCCTTGTTCGAACCCCCCCCCCAAGACTTCCATTTGGGGTGATTGCCAGATCCCAATAAAAAATGAAATATGCTTTTTTTTTTTTTGATTCACAAATAACATTTCCCTGTGCAGTATGACAGAGAAGTACAGAAGTTGTTCCCAATCCCTTCTCTGGGTCAGAGAGCGGTAAAGTCTACAACCTAGGCAACCATATGCTCCTTTGCAAGACCCTGACTTCCAGTCTCCTTTGACACGCGCCAGTGTGTGTTTCTGTGTGTGTGTGTGTGTGTGTGTGTTTGCATCCCTACACACATCTCTCCAGCTTTTGCATTCCAGATACATACTGCTTTCAACATTTGATGGGCTCCTTAAGTCTTAGAAATTAAATTCAAAATCGCCATCTCCAGCCTTCCCCCCAAATATCGTAAGTATCGTATCACCGTTTGTAAAGCGTGTTCTCAACATGTTTAGCCTCCGTGCTGAGTGAACCCTGTTTTCACATAAAATCGTTCAAGACGCATTTCACAGGGACTCCAACCAGGAGCCCCTGGAGCCTCCTTAAGGCTCCCGGGGTGCAGAATGGCCTTTGATGGCTCAGCGCTGCCATTTCCCTTCGGCTACCTGGATTAGCAGACGTCCTCTGAGACCCGGGTCAGGCCTCCTGGTGCCCACAGCAGTGCAGCCGCTGGGCCAGGGCCGTTGCTATGGAACCGGGCGGGAAAGGCAGGCTTGGGAGGAATAAAGGCTCAAGGAGGGATCCTGACGTTCCTTCCACACTTCCAGCGGCGAGACCGTTTGAACAGGCAGAGTCCTCTCAGGACCCTCTGCGGACGCTAATCCCATCCACCTAGGTCAATTGGTACTTAGAGAAGCAGCACCCCCGTCAGTCATTTTGAAAAATTGGTACCCTGGGAATCAATTCAGTCCAACAGTAATTGGTAGTAGAATCAAATAAAGTGCTAAGTGGGGAAAGGTGAACTGCACGTTAA
Source organism: Prionailurus bengalensis (assembly GCF_016509475.1). Classification (NCBI taxonomy): domain Eukaryota; kingdom Metazoa; phylum Chordata; class Mammalia; order Carnivora; family Felidae; genus Prionailurus; species Prionailurus bengalensis. The sequence goes on along the minus strand of NC_057356.1, from coordinate 92,622,851 downwards.
ATTCCCCAATACAGCACAGATAATTAGCCAGTCCTCCCAAACTTTATCTTCATCCCGTCTAGATTCCTGAATTAAGATGAGATGAGGCACCGGGGCCAGGGGAGGCGGGTGTCGGCCCCCCTGGGGGTGATCGGGTTCGCAAGGTCAGGTCAGCGCCGCGCTGCCCGCGTGCCGTGGTCGCTGGAGAGACGAGGCTCGGGGACGGTGGACGGGACATCTTCGCCGCGGGGAGGAGGGACCCGCTCAACCACGTGGAAGAGGGACACGGAAAATGCAAGAAACACAATGGCACCTGTACCTGTAAGCGGAGATACTGCCCCTCAGAGCTGAGCGGAACGCGGTTCTCTTCCGGGACCTTCCAGGCCGGCCAGGCAGGTGTACTTTCTGGAGGGAGGCCCTCCTTCCAGAGGAGCTGTTTGGAAACAAGCTGAAATGGCCCTCGGAGAGCGACATTTAAATGAAATTCAGCTGATTGCTGATACCTGGGACATGGTGGAGACATAAACAGCACCAAGGTGTTGCCCTGGCCGGGCGCCCAGCAAAGATGGGGCGACAATCTGGTCGCAAACGCAGGTAAGTCCACATCCTTGGAGGTTCACTGGCCGGTTTGTCCTGAAAACCCCAAATCCCACCGTCTTTCAAACGGTGCAAACTTGCCCTCCCTTAAGTTACTTCTTTGTGCTTATTTGTTTTTTAATGTTTATTTTTGAGAGGGTGGGGGAGAGGCAGGAGAGGGGACAGAGGGTCTGAAGCGGGCTCTGCCCTTCCAGCGCGTAACCCAACACGGGGCTTGAACTCACGAACCGCGAGATCACGACCTGCGTCAAAGTCCAATGTTCAACGGATGGAGGCCCCAGGAGCCCCCCTTTGTCCTTGTTTTTAATTTGCACAGACGCTGTCTCAAATCCCTGACTGGAATAGGCATAAGACGTATCTAGAAACGGAAAATGTACAGTGAAACAAATTATTTTCTTCCCTCTTTCAAATTGCTTATTCTTTTCTACGGCTCAGTTTTTGTCACACCTGTCCTTGTTATCCATTTCAAATCCTTTTGCGGAAAAGGGCAGAATAAAAAAAAAAAAAAAAAACAACTTCATTTTAACTGCTTTGCTCACATTCTCTCCTCCAAAATATGCCTCACAGGTAAAGCTTGACTTCCTGTGTGGTCATCACATTTTGACCAATATAAGATACACACCAATAAGCCCCACCTTCCCTTTGACATCACGTTATAAATAGATAAGGTGGAAATTCACACCCACCACTTGATAGGTCAGACTATGAAGGTATTTCGCTAATTTTCCCGGATAGTGAAGTCTACCCATGCTCTTATAAGCCTAACGCCATCACTGGGGGAAAGGTGGTATGTGAATTCATCCCTGTAATAAGATCTCGAACACGCTCACGTGCTTCCTGTAAATCAAATTTTGATGAGTTGCCACGAACTTCGGAGAAAAAGAAATGCACACCAGGTCGTGTGCCTGGAATGTCCCGGTGTCCACAGTCCCGTTTTCTGAAACAGAATTGTATCGTCACCTCAGAGACATGGCTTCACAGATGAAGTGTTTTTCAGCAAAAACAACGACAAAACTTTGTGTTCTTCCCATCCTTCTGGAAGCTGGGCCCGTCGGCCTCCTGGCACAGCCCCGGCCGCGCCGGAGATTAATATTTCAGAACTTGTCATGGGCAGTTGAGGCGACTCGGCCGCTGCCTGCGTCTGACAAGCTATTTGTCATGTCGCTAAGTGCCAGCATTAAATTATCCCTGCTGTTATGACAGCAACATTATTCATCAGGGTTACTGCCTCAGTACAAGGCTGCTTGCAGCCACTCTGTCTTCTGTTTTGTCTTTTCAGAGGTGTATTGATCTCTGCACTTCGTACGGAAGAAAAAAGAAAGGCAGAAGGAAGGAAGGAGGGTGGGAGGGCGCCAGCCACGGAAGCCAGGATCCCTTCAAATACGATGGCGGTGCCATTGTGGTTCCTCCCCAGCCGGAAGACTTGTTCTCACGGAATACGCTCTCCTGCTTAGGTCTTCTCTCTTCTTCACGGGAACCATATGAAGGATTAAATGCACGTAAATGCATTGAAATGGATTTTGATAAAAATGCTCACAGAGGAGCTGCTTCCTGTATGTCTGCAAGAAAGTTTTCTGAATCTATTACGTCTCCCTGCACCAGCCCTGACGGCCAAGTGCCAACCGGAGAACCGTTTGCTTGTCGCGTCTCGGTGACTGGAGAGTCAGGAGCGTTTATTTTCCTCCGTAGAATTTTATTCACTTTTGTGAGACTCTGGAGCCATTCCCGTTTCAGGGTGAATATGTTCCCCTAGACATTGCAAGAGCCGGAAATGCTGGGGGAAGAGAGAACGGAGCTGTCAGCATTTGCTGGGATGTTTCCAGAGATCGCAGGGCTCAGAGATCCTCCCTCAAAGCCACACCGCTCACGGCTGGAGGGCCGCTTCTTTTCTGCTGAGTGATGTCACGTCCAGGAAACCAGACCCCGTGTCCAACCTGACCGCCGTGGACACGCCATGTGGCCTGTGAGAGAAGCGGGGCCGGGGGCAGGGGGACGTGGGGTTCAACCACCGGTGGCAGATGGACCCACAACCACCCCACCGGTGGGGGCGTTCAACCAGGGGGGCAGGGTCTCGGCTCAGCGACAGGAGCCAGAGGGAGCCCCCGCCGAATGTCCTTACATAGCAGACACGTAACTCAGAAAATCAGAATGTCCGTTCCTCTGACCCTACAAAGAATAGAGGCACCGAAGGGTCCTCTTTATTATGATTTGGCATTTAGCTCAGGTTCAAGCTGAAGACACAAAAACGCAAAGTCAAATTGTCTACGGGTCCCTTTCTTCTCAACTCATTTGAATTCAGTTAGAGAATATAATTCACTTGAACTTGAAGGACACGGGGGTGGGGGCGGGGAGAGCAGGGGAGGGAAGCAAAAGTGCACTGAGAAGGTGTGCCCCGTCAGACTCCGGAAAACGTGGCTCTGTTTTCTTGACGATTTAGGCGGGAAAGGGGGGGAAAGAAAGGAAGAGACGGGAAAGGTTGTTTTCTCGGATGCAAACATATCCATTCATTTCAACATCCACACGCACGCACACGTATGGGGGTGGGCACGGGGGTGCCCTCCACCCCGGGACTTCCGTTTGGTCATCGAGTGCGAGGCAAACCTGCCTCTCTCCGATCTCCAGCGCCATCAAATGCTGATGGCGGTATTTTGAAGGACTTTGAGAGAAAGCCTGCAGGTCCTGACCAGCTGCCATCCCTCGTTTCCCTACAAGTGACTCCTCGGGAACGTGGGAGTCCGTCAACCTCCCCCGTGAGGCTGCGGTTCCTGGTGGCACAGTGCTTGCGGAGGGAACGTGAAAACACCCCAACTTTCTCCTCACCTTCTTAGTCATTCACAGATGAGCTTCCTCATCCGACTAGAACTTAGGAGACGAGACCGGGTTTTTGGAAAAACGGACACATAGCTCCGCACAAGAAATTCCGACTATAACTTAGGCACTAAAATTATTTAAGAGCTTGGAGGTAGAGAAACCAAAGATTGGGAACGCATTGTTTACATGGGCTTTCTTTTCTCTCTCCTCGGAGACTTCTCATTAAGGTTTAAGATAGCTAAAACTCAGTCCAGCATAACACACATGGGATATAGAAAGAAAACTTTGGGTCATATTGAGTAAATTTCCGTTCCAGTTTACAAGTCCTTTATCGGTGTGCAATATCACTGCATTAAAGAAGAAAATTACACCTGGGAGAACCGAATAGTTCATGAATTTTCCCCTCAAGTTTCTGCAAATACATGGAAAGCCTTCTTTTTCTGTGTCCTGGCAAGTCAAGACAGTCCATACATTAGCCAAAAGATCAGAATAATTCATATATTGAAGGGATAGTAGTGATTTTGTTTATATATATATATTTTTTAATTTTAATGTTTATTTTCAAGACAGAGCAAGAGACAGAGTGCACGTGGGAGAGGGGAAGACAGAGGGAGACACAGAATCCGAAGCAGGCCCCGGGCTCCGAGCTGTCCACACAGAGCCGGATGCGGGGCTCGAACTCACCAACTGTGAGGTCCTGACCTGAGCTGAAGTTGGACGCTCAACCGACTGAGCCACCCAGGCCCCCCTGTTTATATATTTTAAATATAACTGCCTTGTGTGTACAATCCATTAGAACCCTTCTCCCCCCCCGAGAGGCAGTTTTTCATACCTTTATCATTTTTATTCAACCATTTTCTTATGCAAAATTTCAAACATGTAAATAAGGTGAAAAGACGTAACAGTGACCCAACCCGTACGGCCACCACTAGATTATGCCGCTAGGACTTTACTCGGAGGGCTCCATCATATCTGCCCACATACCTGTCTCATCTTAGAAGCATTTGAGAGCCAGTTGAAGTCATCGACACACCTCATAAATATTTTAGCATTTATATCATTAATTAGGGTTCATATACGCTTTTGCTTACATTTTTCTTTTGAGGTAATACTCATAGACGACAAATTCACAAAGCGTTAAGTGCATATTTACTGAATCTGGCAAATGCATACACCTGTTTAACTCAAGCCCTAGCAAGATAGAGACGATTATCATCATCCCCCCCAAACTCTGTCTTGCCTCTTCTGATTGACCTGTCCCCTTATCCCCACAGAAATAACGGTTGTCCTGACTTCTTTTTTTTTTTTTTAATCAAATGCTACCTTGGCCTGTTTTCGAAGTTTGAATAATTTCCTTGTAAGTAGGAGTGTTCACTCTGAGGATTATTTCTGAGATCCATTTTGTGTTGCATGCAGCAGTGGGCCACTCCTTTTTGATCCCAAGGAGTGTTCTTTCTTTTTTTTTTTTTTTATTTTTTTAATGTTTGTTTATTTTTGGGAGACAGACAGAGACAGAGCGTGCGCGGGGAAGGGGCAGTGAGAGAGGTTGACACAGCATCCGAAGCAGGATCCAGGCTCCGAGCTGTCAGCACAGAGCCCGGAGCGGGGCTCGAACCTGTGAGCTGTGAAATCATGACCTGAGCCGAAGTCGGACGCTTAACCGACTGAGCCCCTGGCGGTGCTCCCCAAGCAGTGTTCCTTCTGCGGACGTGTGCCCCCCTCCCCTTGGCTAACTGTGCAAAGGGCGGGATGCTGCAGCTGTTTTCATTTGTTCATCAGGTTAATTTATTATGCAAACATTTTTGAAAGGTAGTTGATGAATTGATGACCTATTCAAAAACAGTAAGTGTGCATAAACAAACTTTTATGGAAATCGGAGATAAAGTTTTACCAACTCAACTAGAATGAAACCTTCCACTAAATAGCTTTTTCCTGAACATTTTGATTATGTCTGAGACGATACCAAAGCAGCAAAACCAGGGTTTGAACCCAGGCAATCTGGTTCCTACCGTCAATGCAGAATCATGCATTTTTTTAGTTTCTTTTTTATTTGAGTATCTTTTAGGGAAACCTTCTAAAAAGTTGAAGGAGATATTTACAATAATGAGTACCTCACCATTGAGTTCCAGAATCAATATATTGTGCCTCTCACACACACACACACACTCCATATGTGTGTATTTTGTGAATATATTTTCATGTTTGGATGATAAAACAAATATTAACTCAAATATTTATTGATAATTCATTGACACTGTAAATAACTGCTGTCTCACTCTATAATAAGCTTTTTTTTTTTTACTATCAGAAAAAATAGATTTTTTTTTTTAGTTTCCAAACTGAAAACTTGTACAAATAATTTAACATTTTAAATTATGAATTTAGTTTTGAAATAGCCCCTTTCTTCAGGTCCTGTGAAATCGCCATTCTCTCTACTCATTAGCCTGTTTGGACGGACCCATTTGGACCAATATGATATTTAAATGAGAATGCCGTCCTTCAGACCCCTTTCTCCGAGCTGAGTGCAGTGCTGTACTTGATCGAGAGAGAACTTGAAGCCAGCAACGCCTGTGGGCCCTGATTTATTTTGATGTCATGGTGTCTATTCTAGAAAGTGAGACTGCATTGAATAGAATGTCAACACTTGGTCAGATTACCGGGTTTGAAGATGATGTCAGAAGCTGAACATGTGTAGAATGCCTTTAATCTGAATGCATAAAAAATAATGCGGGCAAAAAAGCGAAAACAACCAAAAATGACAAAGATGAGATTAAAAACACCCAAAAGACAAGGAGCTTTGTTTACAACGTATTCAAAGTTTTGTACAACACAAATTAAACATAATACAAGGTACTTTTCAATTATTAAGACGAACTTTCCCCCATAGATTCAAACTGTTAATAAAAAGAGAAAAGATAATTGCACTCCCGCTTAACTGCCCAGTATCTGTCCCTCGAAATGGGCTGGTTTCTTTACATTCTCTTGTGATTACTTTCAAAGCTATTGTGACTTTATGAGTGCTGTTAGCCTCTAATGCAGCTTCAAATGTCAATCTTTATATTACTGAAGGACAATTAGGCAAACCATGTAATTGTGTTGTCACTTATTAATTTCAAGCTCCAATGTCATAAATTATATGCTTTAATTAATACTGTGTCAATGGCAATCTGTAACTTTGAATGCATGCAGAGGTTAACAAGAATACATAATTAAAAGAAAACAGTGAATAAGGGCACGGCTGAACAGTTTATAAAATTAGGCAAGAAAGCGAATGCTTTGTCAGCATGTAAGCACCATGATTAAAAACGGGAGGGGGGGCGGAGGGATTAATAAACTAGAGCAGAGGAATAGAAACCATAGACTAAGACAATAAAAAAATGAATCCAAGAAAGATGCATGAATGAATAAGCAGATATAATGACACATCAGAAACCAAACCACTCAAGAAATTGGGTATATTTGTAGCTACGGTCTGAATGTTTGTGTCTCCCCCCGAAGCCCGTCGGTTGAAGCCACCCCTCAAAATGACGGTGTTAGGGTGTGATCAGGTCACGAGGGCAGAATAGACAAATGGAATCAGTGTTATTGCACGGGACACCCCAGAGAGCCCCTGGCCCCTGGCCCCTGGCCCCTTCCACCCCGTGAGGACAAGGTGAGAGGAGCTGGCCACATCCCAGGAAGAGGGCCCTCCCCAGGACACGCCCATGCTGGCACTTGATCGTGGCCTTCCAGCCTCCATAACTGCCAGAAATAAATTGTTCAAAAGCCACCCAGTCTGTGGTACTTTGTTACAGGCTAAGCATTTCTCAATAGACTTGTCCAGTTAATTGAGTTGGTAAAATCCTTCTTAGGTTCAATTCTCAATGTTGGAAACCTTTCTAAAATGTATGACCTCACTCACCTGCCTTAGAAAATGCTGGACTGTTAGTCATGTTCTGGAGCTTGAGAATGTTGTAGTGGTTCAGGGAGTTCATCCGAAATGATATTCTGATCACTCTATTGAATGTAAAGAAGGATGGGTTGCATACATTCTATTCTATTCTATTCTATTCTATTCTATTCTATTCTATGATATTTATGTAAAGCTCTCACAGACCAGATATCTTAAAAATACATATCTAGTGTTACTGTTAGAATTTGCTCCTTTTTTTCCCGTAGAATTAGATTGTGGGTCTGCTTTATTGAGGATTCTGTTTAGGATTGAATCCAGGACTCCCAGAAACTCAAAGTTGAGAGGAACGTCGAAAGCTGCCTGGTGCAATCCATTCATTTCACAGATGTGGTGACAAGGCTTTCAAAGTCAAAAAGCAATTCAGTGGCAGAGCCAGAGATGGGAGCCTTGGGATTGCTCTTATTACACGTTAAAATATTTTTTCCATTAGCTGAGTTGGCAAGTTACGTTGACTGGAAATGGAGTCAGAACCAACTTATCTCAGAAGGGAATTCTGCAGTGTAGACAGAAGATGCACTTGATGAGTAATACAGGAGAGAAAGAGGGCTGGTTGGATCGGTAGAGGTCTAAGAACCACGTGATCAAGAAGCATAGCTGTTGGAATTGTCATAACCTCTCAGGTACCGTGGTCACGATTTCTTAAAGTGCATGAGGGGCCGTGGGCACACGGTGGTGCTGGTCAAGTAAACGTGATAAAGGGGTGCGGTGAACAGTTCACCACTCACGTTGGGCTTTACCTCTCCCTCCTTGCTGGAGCAAGGGGCTTTGGACACTGTCAGCGATGATCGTGGAAACAACTTCAACCCAAACCGGTAGTTTTCCAGTTTTCTCCCCCAAACAATGAGTCTATTATCATCCCGAACTGAGTTGCAAGGGCACACGAAGGGATTCTGTGCATGTGTACCCATTTTCATCACGGTAGCTAGACATGTCAGATTTCCACGACACAATGGGGTTAAAATTGATACAACTTGTTTGTCTACTCAAGCCCTAGCGTGACAAGGGTGCACCGTTTTAGAACTGAGTGACTTTGGAGAGTTGGTGTATCTTCTGGAATCCAATACTGGAAGAGGTGTCTGCACCCACATCCTCTGAAGCACCGTTTACAATAGTCAACACTTGGAAACAACCTAAGTGTCTGTCAGTGGACAAGTGGATGAAGAAGATACGGTAAAGAAACAAACACCAGAGTATTATTCAGCCATAAAAAAGGACATCTGGACTTGCCTGACAACGTGCATGAAACTCGAGGGTAGTATGTCAAGCGAAGTAAGTCAGGAAGAGAAAGACAAAAGCTCTATGGTCTCACTTACATGTGGAAGTTGAAAAAGCCGAACTAGAAACAAAGAGTAGATTGGAAGATGGGGACGGGGGAGATGGGGAGATGTTGGCCCAAGAGTAGAAACTTCCAGGTGTAAGATGAACGGTACTAGGCTCCAGGGTAAGGCACAGGGACGATGGCTAACAACACTCTATTGTACACTTGTGAGCTACCAAGAGAGTAGATCTTGAACATTCTGCACGCACAGAATCACGGCAATTATCCGAAGTGACTGAGGTGTAACTATCACTATCGTGGTCATCATGTCACCTTATGAATCAAAACCATCATGTTGTCTATCTTCAACCTATCCAATGTTAGATGCCAACTGTATCCCCCCCAAAGCCGGAAAAACCAGAAACAAAAATGACTAAGGATGTCAACACAACCCACCCTTCATGCTCCACCTACAGATCTCACCCTGTTCTGTTCAGACAAGCAACTATAATAAATATTTTCCACCAGCAAATACAAAGTAAATAAGTACAAGGAAAGAATTGTCAGGCATTTTGTGAAAGATGCGTATTTCCAGAAGCATCCTGATGGCTTCTGATTCATTATATGAATGAATGCACTTCGTTGGTGCAATCCACTTGGGGCCACCGATCCACAGCGGCCAGGAGAACACAGCACGAAGCCAGATCCCTCGGCACAGGCGTCTTCTAGGCCGTCATGCAGGCAAAATGAGCCTTGCACAGCATGGCTGGCAGTGGTGTGACTGGCAGGGTCCTTAGCCCTTCCACAAAGTTCTTTCTTGCAAAGACCTGTCATTTTCTGAACAATTTCTATGCAGAAGGACTTTGTGATTAGCTGCATGCATCATCTCATTTAATTTTTGCAAGCTTACTTCTAATGTTATCCTGCTTATATGGGTGAGGAGATTGGGGTTTCGATTGGTTAAGTATCTTATTCAGTATCGCACAGCAAGTAAATGGAGACGCTGGGTCTGTCTAAATCCAAAGCCCGTGTTCTTAATCACTAAGGAGTAAAGCTACTAGTAGCCTTTACTGAAATACTCTAAGTGCTAGAATTGTTTCTTAAAGAAATAATTCAATAAAACGAAAAGTTCTAAGTGGAAAACAATCTTCTTGGTTTTCTGGACTCATCTGCACCTTCGAAGGTTGGGAAATAGTTTAATAAATGCTGTTCAATCACAAAATACGTAGAGACTACAGATAATTATAAAGATGATACAGACATTGTTAAATGAAAAGTAATTGGATGGATAATATTGAGTTTTGCTATTTGGGGGAATATGTGATAAGTACATAAGGGCAAAACTGAAACAAAAAAACGATGGGTATTTTTGGTTTTCTCTGTTATCCAAATTCAAGATGCACTGATTTGACTTCCTTCATTGTGTTCTCCCTTCCGTTAACAGTTGTGGCCCGTCCACGTTCAAACACTGCTGCATTTTCCTGGGTCCGCGGACCAGTGAGAGACCAGTGGAGATGGGCAGCTACCGTGAGGCAGAAAGTGCAGCAGGTACATACCCGACGCACCCGGAGTCACAGGACCCCGGGCGTCTGCCTGTATCTTGGGAGCAGGTGTCCCTGAAGCCTTCCCGGAGGAAGTGACAGGCTGATGACTGAGTTCGCTCCAGGAGCGGGGTTAGAGGCAGGAGCCAAAGGAGACTATTTCTGACATAAAAGGGAACCGAGGGATTAAAGCGTGTGTTCTGTGGACAAGCTAGTACTTTAGTTTGTCCGGCATACGACCCGCTTGCCACCTGTCTGTCTGTCTGTCATCTATCTATCCAGCCATCACCTATCGCTCTGTCTCCCCCCACCACCTACAAACGCATCCACACGTCCACCACCAGTTACCTAAAAGTCACTCAATTTGGAAAGAAGTTGGTTAATTTGCCAACCTTTTTCTATGTAACAAGCAAAGTCTCTTGGACGTGCATAGAAGAGAGACCCACAATTTTAGAATTGAAAGGATTCACAAATTTTTACAAATATTTCTGACTTGGGAATCTGTGGAGCCATGTATACATATATAGTTATATTACATATAATGAGACTTACACCTACATGTGTACCTACAAGTATAATATAACTATACTTATATCTACATGTGTATTATCTATATCCATCTATGTCTATCACCTATCTATATCTATTATCTCTGTATCCATCTATCCATCCACCCACATATCCACTCATCTCTCATATATCTACCTATCCATCTATCTATCCATTTGCCTATCTTCTATCTATCTATCTACCTACCTACTTACCTATCTATCATCCATCTATGTACCCTCTATCCATCTAGGCATCGATCCATATGGAGAAGGAGAGACAAGGTACATGACACACGTGTGCATCCTATACACTTGTCGTATCAAACAAGGTCTCAAGGTCTGTTGAGGTTGAAGTTGGGAAATTAACAAAAGAAGGTGAAATCCTCCCAGATTGTACTGGAACCCCGCGTAGAGTCCCGTGACGGAAACTTGGCTAGTTTGAACAATGCCAGGTTTCCACATCTTTCGCACGCTTAATTTCCAAAAGAATCTGATTCTGCTAAATATGTTGTATGACTTCACCAACAATCTCCGAGCTCCGATGTATTGGAAATTAATTTCACAGCGAAAAACAATGAGATGATATTAAAAACAGAAACAAAAAATGGAAAAAGCAATCTGGTTCACCACACCCGGTTGTCTAATAACATCTTTATTTCTGACTTTGCCTTTTGGGGAGCCAACTAAGCTCTTCAATTTGTAGGTTGTGCTCTCCATGAGAATTTACCCAGTCTGGGGGTGCTTGAGTCTCCTGGAACAGAGTAACGTCCTAGCACCGAGCCCCAGAGATTCTGCGCATGGCCCGTCAGACCCACTAGCACTACTTTCAGACGTACTTTCAGCAGAGAAGAGTCCTAGAAAGTATTTGTCATCTGAATTTTCCAGCATATAGACCAGGTTCTGACTTTGCCTTCACCATTACTCATTGATTTGGGCGGGAGGCGGGGGAGGGGGCGGGGAATAGAATACACACACACACATGCACACATATGTGTTTATGCATATATGTGTATAGATAGACAATGGATGATAGATAGATGGATAGATAGATATAGAGGAATGGATAGATAATAGATAGATAGATAGATAGATAGATAGATAGATAGATAGATGATAGAAAGATGTGTCTACCTACCTCTATGCAATGTCTATAGACAATGTAACTGATGATGTGAGGCCCTACATCTTTCCACTCCTAGTCATCTTGCTTCTTGCTTCTACTTCTTTCTTTGTTGGATGATAGTGGCCACCACAGTGTTTGTCTTGGGTAATTTGTCGTGGGCTCAGCAGTCCCCTTCACCACTTGAGGAATGAATTATACCTGAATTGTTTGAAGACCAGTAGGAAGACAAAAAACAAAGTACTGTGATCAAATTAAAATTTAAGAAATGTGTGTCTTCTACAAACATTGATGTAATGTCAGATTTTTTTTTTCACTATATGTTTTCTCCTGTAGAAAAAAACAATTCAAAGACTAAATTTGGAAAAGGCTACTTAGGTGAACCTGTCACTGCTTGGTGTGCCGTAAATACCATTTTTATCCATTAGTATAATTTTATTTTTCTTAATGTTTGTTTATTTTTGAGAGAGAGAGACAGAGTGTGTGTGGGGGGGGGGAGGGGCAGAGAGAGAGGGAGACACAGAATCCAAAGGAGGCTCCAGACTCCGAGCTGTCAGCACAGAGCCCGACACGGGGCTCGAACTCACGAACTGTGAGATCATGACCTGAGCTGAAGTCGGATGCTTAACTGACTGAGCCCCCAGGCGACCCTCCATTGGTATAATTTTAGATTTGATGCATAATTTTGAAACACTAAAGGCGAGAGAAGTGCAGAAGCCTTCATTGTTATTGCTGTTGTTTTCAATGTCTCTAATACATAAAAACGAATGTGTAAAATTACATAAAGAATAAAGCGTATTAATACAAGGAGCAGAGACAAGTCTGATGTCAACCGAGAACGAGGTGGTGCCGGCACCTAGCATGTTTCATGCTTCCCTCTTCCCCCATCCCCCCTCCAGAACCATCTCTGGCGATTCTCTGCCCTGAGTCCTGCGATTACCCCCTTGGGTTTCTCTTTTCCCTTCTTTAAAGCAGCTCTGCCACGAAGGTGTGCCTTTCTCAGCCGCGTGTGCTTTACTCTCACTCGTGTGTGATGGCATTGTCGCTCCATAAACACCGATCCTAAGATGTGGTCAGTTAAGTCATTTCCCCTCCCCTTAAGTCACTTGCATAGACAGGGCGTTCTGGAACAGGAATAGTTGCATTTCTATCGCCCCTGGGTCTGCCGTGAGCCGTCACCTGCTGCTTTAGGGTGGTAATGGTACCGGAAACGGCGGTTTCTTAAGGTCATGGCTGCGGGCAGAACTTCAGGTATGGCCGGATGATGGTGAAGGTAGTACCTGTCGAAACTGCACGGTGCATTTTCAAATAGATTCAGGGCGTCAGAATTCTCCGAAACCGGCCACACGATGCTTTCAGGGCAGCGGGCTCTAATTCGTCAGTGTCATATTTGTGATTCGGTCTCAGAGAAACTTCTATTGCCATTTACTTTTTCTGAGCCATAAAAAGGAACCACTCACGTGTAGCTATGGGCTCCCTTCAATAGACCTTCATTGTCCTTTTTTGATGGGAGGAACGAACGGATGAATTAGATACCTCCAATTCTAACATTTACTGGAAAAGATGAATTATATTTATTCTACAACAAGTAATAATGGGTAACCCATGTACAATAAAAAAAAAAAATCCAAGCAGGATAGCAAGTGGTCGAGATTTGCTATCTTTCAATATGCCTCTTAACTGGTAATAGGATAAACCCTTAACATGTTGGGAGCCCATCAAGCCGCCCCTCAGACTTGACCCTGGGTGAAACAGGAAAGTCAGGTCTGCTCACAGCAATTCAACTTCTGCGCCAGCCAATAATGAAGCGACCTGAAATAATATAAAACCCTTGGCTGCCGTTTGATGATTTTTGTCTGGGATAAGAGCAGAGATCCTGATTCGGACTCACAGTTCATTTCATTTTTCACTCCTGATGGGATCTCAGCTGTTATCTGATAAAATTGAACAACCATTACTAGGCTCTGCTGAGTAAAGCCCCTTGACTGCTCTTAACAGAAATCCTATACACTCCACTTTGTCAGCAGTTTTGAATCCATCGTCGTAACAAGATGATAGGAATAATCTTACCAACTGAGATTGACAGTTCATTTCAGAAATCAATATTTACAATTTACTTCTTTCAAAGTTCATTCGAGAGAAGATTCCATATTATCCCTCTCCAAATAAGCTGATCATATCTCAGTCGTCCCTGGAATGAGTTTTCCCAAAATGTGAATTTTTGGTAAAAATCAATGTCAGCATTGTGCACTTTAATCTCGCCTATGATGACAGTAAATCTTTATCTTTTTATGGGTAAACGCCAGTGGCTGCTGACACCATTTCCTCTCAGAACAAAGCTTGGTCCATGTGGACTGCAGTAGATACATGAGCTCTAATGTGGCTGGACATGTTTCACCGGGGTCATTAATCAGACGCGCTGACAGCCACCTACCGACGCCAGGCTGCCGCCCGCCGCCCCACGCGCCGGAGCGGGCCGGGGGCTCGGCCCTCCGCGCGTGTTCAAACCCCAACACGGGCGCAGGGTGGCTCCACCGCGCGCAGGCGCGTTCGCAATTCACGTGCAAATAGGCCGGGGCGCATTTGCACGCGTGCACGGTGGGCTCGGGTGCACAGTCGTCCCCCGTTCCGTGTCAGGCTCCCCGCCGCTCTGCGGGCACCCGGGGCGGGCGACGTCAGCGGCGTCCCCCGCGACTGAGTGCGAAACCCACGCCACCGGCCGCGGGACGCCGTCCTTGTGGCCGCGGAGGCTCCTCCGTGCGCCGTTCCTGCTTGTTAAACAAAGTAGCTGCCACGGCGACTTGAAATCAGTGGAGGCGTCGCCGCGGGAAACTGAAATATGATGCGGCCTCTGTGAGGAATCGCGTCCTTGTTCCGTCTAAATGGCTGTGAGCTGGATGCGTTAGTGAATTCGGGTTCTGTTGAGCCGGTGCTCGCAGACAAGATAAAGCTGCAAACACAAAGGAAGGTAACAGGCTCACACTAATTTACGAGGCCCCGGGCCGGCCCGGGAATGAGGGATAAGACAATAATGACTGGGGCAATTTCAAGCGGGAGAGAATGAGTTTCCCTTACATTTGGTAAGGAGTAAATACCATAGCTTTACGGAGAGGCAGGAAAACACCTGCATTAGGTTGGGACTGATTTATATTTCCTAAAGAGTTGGGGAGATGGAGTCTGGGACTTGAAAGCGCCCAGTCCAGCGGCCCGAATCAAATTCATGCGTTTTTATTGGATTCAGAGGATTCGGGGTGTTGTTTTTTTTTTTTTTTCTTTTGACGTGAAGCAAGAAAGAACAAACACATATTACACAGAAGCACGTGACAGACACATAAACACTTCGAACGGTGAATGCAGATATTCATTGGATGTGGAACAAAGATCACTAATTTATTCTATCTCCGTGAATTGCATTGATGGAATGGATTCATTGCGTCTGAATGTATCTGCAACTTCTTAGGTATGAAAAATATTATTTTCTTCTCACTCAAAAAGGGATACGCCAAGTCTATGTGTTTCATATCACCCTCAGTTAGCTAATGAGACATCACCCTTGCCAACATTTACCAGAAAAGTAACCAGTGCAAGATGTGTTCTTAGATTTCCAGTTAAATCAGATGTAACATTTCTAACAACTATTTCCGGTACACGGATAAAGGTTATATTAAATATCATTAAGAACATCAAAGTGTAGATGTAAATATACTTTGTTTCTTCATGGTTGTGTGTTATAGTAATTATTGGTTGGATCCCACCTCCAGTCAAACCACAGCCACCGGAAGACACGGAGCAAACCAGCAAATTGCATGTTGCAAATGGTATTTAAGCTTTTGGGATTTAACTGTATACGCGAAGCCTTTGCAATATTCTGTCTCCTGAAATGTTGCATATCGTCCTTTTAAAAATGTTGATTCCCTGAGAGTGGGCAAAATGAGTTTCTTTTCTTTTTTTTCCCCCAAAAGAGGCAAGTCGTCCTGAAACATTGTACCTGTCTATGTGTGCCTGCTGAGAAAAGAGAGTGAAATTCAGCCAGTCTGGAAATTGAAATCCATTTGGTTTGTGCGATCTTCCTAACTTCTTCCGTTGGAAGGTTATGTTTCTAATGGAAGCCTACTGCAGAGAAGCATGTGTCTAATTTATAGACCCAGGCTTATCATTTTCTAAACCTATCTGTTCTACTGGTTGTTAATAATTGCTTAGAAATAATCCCAACGCTTTCTTGCTCAGACACATCGCTTAATCGTAATTCAGCTAATTTTGATTCCGTGTTAAATTTACAAATGATCATAAAACATAGCCCCCATCTCCCTCCCTCACTCTCCCCCCTCCCACCTCTCTCCCCCCTCCCTCTCACACTCACTCATCTGGTGTCCAACCAGTGAATCTGAATCTGTCTTTCCCCCAAGCTTTTAAGAGGGTGAGGATGTAAGCCGTCTTGAGTAAGATGTGGGTAGAGAAATGACAGTATATCTTCTGCAATGAGTTGTTGAGATGTCACTCTGCACATAATCTTTCTTCAAAATAGTCCTCGATAATGTATCATGGCCTGGATCACTTTAAATGGTGTTAAATAATGTCAAGGGATGAAAAGGTAGATTAATGAGTCAGACAGATAGTCCACGATATTGTCTTATTTCTGCCCAGCTGACACATTCAGGGAGCCCTGTACGGGGGTGTGCTGGCACAGTCCCGACACTCACCTGTCCTCAGCCTGGAGATCACACGTGTTTTTGGTCATAAGCAGCCACTATTCTAATTAAGGACGTTTCCAAGAGAAATTCGGCCTCAAAATCCCACGTGAACCCTGGTAGAGAATGAAATATTGTTTTATCTAAATACAAAACTTCCCGAGGATTCAAAACATGTTCCATGACAAGGCAGATTTTTTTTTAATTTGTTATCATTGTAATACTTTTATATACTTGCTTAAACCACATGTATATACTTGAAAGAAAAGTCAAATATCACCTTGTATAAATCACTTAATTCATAAATGATGATGGAAATTATAAGCCACCTGGAAGAAAAATTATGTGGACTCTTAGGTAAATTGAAAAATACATATATTTTCAAATATTTACCAGCGTTGTGCGCTATTTAATTAATATCTCACTTAAAATGTAAAAAAAATAAACCTTCATTTCTAAATAAATGAGTTCATTTGGGAGGTGAATAACGTTATTCATTATTCATACTTATAAGATGGATTTTTTAAATTTATTTTTATTTTTTTAATGTCTTATTTATTTTTGAGAGAAAGAGAGACAGTGGATGAGTGGAGGAGGGACAGAAAGAAAGGGCGACACAGAATCTGAAGCAGGCTCCAGGCTCCGAGCTGTCAGCACAGAGCCTGATGCAGGGCTTGAGCTCATGAACCGTGAGATCACGCCCTGAGCCAAAGTCAGACGCTTAACCGACTGAGCCACCCAGGCACCCCAAGATGGATTTTTTTTTTTAGAGAGAGAGAGAGAGAGTGTGAGCAGGGTACAGGCAGAGAGAGAGAATCCCAAGCAGGTTCCACATTCAGCATGGAGCCCCACACAGGACTCAATCCCATGACCTGGGATCATGACTTGAGCAGAAATCAAGAGTTGATGCTCAACTGAGCCACACAGGCGCCCCTGTAAGTCGGATTTTAAAATAGTTTAACTATTACCCAACCCCCCCACCCTTATGCAAATTAGCAGATAGGGAATACCAAAATGAGGCGACAGAATAACAATGGAAAAACCTCAAGATGTATCATCAGAAATGACTTTTATTAAACCTACTACCCTGTTACATGAAGAAATTGAAGGAACGACAAAGACAATGGGGAAAAGACATGCCAATTAGAAGAAAATTGGTAATGAGATTAACTCAAGGATTTCTTCTGGAACATAGCACCTTCTGCAGCACGTGACTTCTGACGGCTAGATCACCTCCCCGTTATGTCACTGGAACATGATTCCATGGAAGCAGGAATCTCAGCGTCTTATCCATGATGATACCACCCTTAATGTTGAGAAACAGGCTTGATGCGGGTAGCACTTAATAAATATTTATTGATCAAACCAATGGATGAATAAATTTTAGAATTCTACATGCATAATTCTCATATTCTTTAGTATCATGTAGATCGTGGATCTGTTGCATATTGGGTTGGTGATCTAAGTGGCATAACTCTAATGAGCTACCAATCATGTGATGTATTAAAATGGCCATAAGCAGCTCGCAACAGGGTTCTACGTGCTCTCTCCCTATTCTTTTCCCAGCCCACGGTTTGGAGAGCACAACGGTCAAGGTGTCCTCACATTCTCCCCCTGCTCCCCTTGCTCGTTACATGGGAGAGGATGATATTTAAAAGCAGGAGGAAACAGGCATATTTTAAGAACTATCTTTTTTTTTTTTTTTTGAAAAAGCGAAGGCTACGAACGGCTTGTACTCGAATGAGAGCAAACTCCCGGGATTCTGGTTAGAGAAAGACCAGATCTACAGAAGACCTGTAGAATTAACTATTCAGCTGCGGAGGGTCGAGATGATCTCAGGATAAGGACAACCCCTTCTACGGAATTTATAAATCACAGAAGCCATTTCAAGAGTGCGACCACAAAAATACAGAATTTGATTAGATTGTTCAAACTACCTCATTGTGTTACATATCACTAAATTCTTGATTGGCTTAGATGGCAAATATACTCCAATTCCTGCCTACAATTAAATGATTCAGCATTTAAGGATGAATTTAAGGATCATGCTGTACAAGTTTTCTACGCATAAATGGATGTATATCGGTACATTACACAATCGAAGACAATACAAAAATTAGGGTTTGCTGTGAGGGGCAAGCGTGGGCTTCCCCACAGCGTGGTGGCTGGGTATCTGGAACCTGTGTCCCAGGAGAACCAGGCTGAGCCGTACCACTATTTTGACCAGCCCCTGACAAGAAAGACACTTGAAACTTGACATATCTGTGAAGTCTGACTCTACTAATTTCTGTGGACCTAGAAAGCATGTTTTACTGTTTGGAACCTCATAAGGAAATGCTTCATCAAACATATTTTAAAAAAAAATGAATTCTATTGTTCTATCGGGGAGATTTTTGTCTGTCCCATGTTACCGCTTTTTAAGGCCTTTGAAAATTACGTCTTTCCGCCCCTGTGTCCTATCGTACCTCAGCATCCCCCGCGATGGAGTAGAACACTACAACTTGGAAACTGAAACAAAGCGAATCCCATCCCTATTAAGGCAAATAGCGCCTTATTTAAACATGAACAAATCTGCCATATGTTAATGGTTAGTGTTACAAGTGGTGTCTGCATCCTTTAATAGTACGGAGCCAAGAGTAGGTCAGCTTGGGGCGCCTGGGTGGCGCAGTCGGTTAAGCGTCCGACTTCAGCCAGGTCACGATCTCACGGTCCGTGGGTTCGAGCCCCGCATCAGGCTCTGGGCTGACGGCTCAGAGCCTGGAGCCTGTTTCCGATTCTGTGTCTCCCTCTCTCTCTGCCCCTCCCCCGTTCAATGCTCTGTCTCTCTCTGTCCCAAAAATTAAAAAAAAAAAAAAGAGTAGGTCAGCTAGCGGGACAAACGCCAGAGTGAGAATTCCCCGTTCTCGTCCCAGATCCTCTCCTTGGCAGCCATGGCCCGAGCAAAGTCCTACTCCCATTTGATCTGTGTGTCTTCATCTGGAAAATTAGAAGCTGGATCAGGTGACCTTAGGTACCTTCTCCCGGTCCAGCTCGTTATGACGGATCAGGGAGATGAAACGCTCATCTTGACTCTTACCATTTGGGCGGCAAAGACTCGAGTGTGGGTGCGTATTTCTGAGCACTTACGGCACCGATATCCACAACCTCACAATAGCTACCTTTCGATTTATGTGTGCTGCATTTCTAGCTCCTTTGGCTGACCGTATTTGGGATTTGTTGACATCTACCATTTACAGCGTCAGCAAATTGCCATAGGAACCTGTCACACGTGGCCTGGATGAGAGGAGGGGCATAGTGTGTTCATCACAGCTCATCCTGAGACCGAAAATACACATCATTGCACACCATCCCCGATTCGTACACAAAATGGTAGTGTCCTCAGCTTTTGTTTTTCCTCAGTCGGAAGCTTTTGGGAAGGCTCTGTCTATAAGCAAGCCAAAAAGTGTTCTATGGGGAGACAGCTCTAACAAATTGGTATCTCAATGACACCTGCTGGAAGCTCGGTGGGAAAAGAAATGCTGCGTGTCGGTGGGGAAAGTGAGGCAAAGCTTCTGGGAAATTGGAGCTTGAATTCCCTGTCCCAGTAAAAACAATGTACTTAAGACCAAGATGTGTTTTATATATATATATATATATATATATATATATATGTATTTTTTCATGCCTCTGTGTGACATTATTAAAAACCAGAGGCCGATACTACTTTAAAAAGAGAAAGTTCAAGGTAAAAAACACACAGTGAACAAAATGAGACAAGAAGGCATCCTATCTAACTCTAAAAATTATAGTAGTAACACATTTGATGATGGGGGATGGCAATTTTGCATGATGATGATTTTAATGTGAATGAAAAAGGCAGGTGCAATTAATAGACACTTCTTTATCGGGTGTCATACATGTGACTATTTTTCAGGGACGATTCTCCATCCGAGAGTTCACAAAAGAAGCCTTCTGAACTTGCATTGTCTCAGTTTTACGGTAGAGAGGTCAGATTGGGTTGCGAGAGCAAAAAGGAAATATACATTGCATTGCCAGCAGGCTCCCGAGTACAATGAAGTAGAAAACAAACTGCTAAAGGTCAAGCCTGCCATTCACTAAATGTCCAAAAGGGAAATTTTGATTTTTTTTTAAAATAAAAGGTAATTTGATCCATCACGGCTGAATGTTACATTAGAAGATGCCCCACTTTGCCCTGATATAAACACAATAGTGCTTCGAGGAACAATACCCAGGAAAACCCTCGGGTCTCAGTGAATATATTGATTTCATCTGAGTTAATAAACGTGTAACAATGAAGCCCGCTAATCAGGGGCCCATGGCAGAAATACCACCCTATCCTCCTGAGAAATGTGCGATTTCTTTATTCATATTCACAGACCCCAACACGGCCGCAACAAAAGAACTTTTCAAGTTCTTGAGGGACTGTCAGTCAAGATTCCGGTTTAGTTGGAGACAAGAGAAGATCGTTGATTAGTTTATGAACGCCAAGAAAAAAAAAAAAGAAAAAGAAAAAAGACTCACAGATAGATTCAGGAGATGCAGCCGACCTATTAAAGATAAACAAACAAAACAAATCAAGGCAAACAAAATCTACTGCCCGACCAAACGCTAATTCGATTTTCAGAGCTGAGTTCTTATGCAAACTTTTCCTTCTGTCCGGTTCATTTGTACCTGAGACTGCTATACCCTAGTTGGCAGTCAGGGTGTGTTTCTTCAGCCCCCAAACAACCCCTGAAGAGCTACTTCTGTCTCTACCAAATGGTCCCACTGAGGAAACCAACGTGTCAATCACTTTTAAAATTCTTGGACGGACACTCTGCACCTGTTACTACCCGGGGAGCCAGGGACACAGGTCCAAACTCCCCTGACTGGTGGTTTGACCTGCCGGCGAATTAAATGACTCGGGCTTCAGCCTCCTCACGTGGGTAAGGGCGCCGTTGTCTTCCAAGGCCACAGCCACATCTTGATTTTTAGGAATCAACTGACGGAACTGGATTTAATATTCTAATTCAAAGCCCAGCTTCCATGTGGAAACAGATCCAAATTTCTTTGCATTCTGCAACACAAAATAGAATTTTAACAGCTGTTCTAACCTTATATAATTACAGTCTCGTTTTCTTCTGTGCGGGTGACCGTGACGTCTGTGCCTCAGGACACAGGGCACACCGATGCTGCAGGAGGGTTCTGTCTTGCTGATCAAGGCCCTTAGTCACATAGAAAATGAGAACTTGATTATGAAACTGGCGCAAAATAGTGACCTAATACTCTGAGACAGGTATATATTCTTAGATAGTATTATAACTTGTCATGTTTTTTTATTGTGTTATAAAACACAACATGAGATAGTGTGTGTATAAAAATAACGTGTCATTGTGTTGACTGACACACTGTCATCCCTCAAGCGCCTGTGTCTGAGCCTTCTTTGATGACCTATGTTTGTTTCTTCTAGATCCTGGAAGTTATCAGCCTTAATCTTTACATATTTTAATAGAGTTGTTGTTCTCTCCCCTACTGGCCCTGATTTAAAATATACACATACATTTTTTTTAAATTTTTTTTTTAACGTTTATTTATTTTTGAGACAGAAAGAGACAGAGCATGAACGGGGGAGGGTCAGAGAGAGGGGGACACAGAATCTGAAACAGGCTCCAGGCTCCGAGTTGTCAAGCCGACGCGGGGCTCGAACCCACGGACCGCGAGATCGTGACCTGAGCCGAAGTCGGCCGCTTAACCGACTGAGCCACCCAGGCGCCCCTACACATATATTTTTAGAAGTTCAGCTGTTCTAGATGAAACATTGATCTCTTGTTTAATCCTTTTCTCATCGTTCAGAGCCCCTCTCCTCTCCTTTCGTTTCCTTTGGCTCAGGGTCAATTTGTTGTCATTCTTTCTTTTACCTAGGACACCCTAGTAGCTATGGGATACTTGGTGAGGGGGGTTGTTTACTTCTGAGTGTAAATAATGGCTACAGAGGCTTAAAACTATAGGCATAAGTCACCCTACAGCAGGCAAGGAAAGAAAACAACAACAACCACCACGAAACATCCTTACAATTTAGTGGGTACTCTCTTGTAAATCATCGAGAAGTCTCAGTTTACAGGCATCTCCCTCACTTGTCATGCCCATGGCATAAAATCCCCCAATCTCAGATCTATTCCTACGCCTTCCCGTTTCTTTACTTCTTTGGTGGTTGTTGTTGTTGGGGCCAGGATGATCAAGGGTCTCTTGATATTCAGGAAATAGCCTTGAAATAGCCAGCCTTCCAGGGGACTGACTTTCCAAGGACACTGCCAACGTGGGAGAGTTGGAGCTTGATGGGATCGGACATGAATTAGATGTCTGCAGCAGATACAGGAGAGTAGAAAATTAGCGTGATCTCGAGCAATTCCCCTACACTCCCTCAGCCTCCGCTTCATTATCTGGAAAGTAGGGGTGAGCGCATGTACTCACTGGGCTCCTGGAGGATAATCAGAGGTGGTCCTTCAAGCTTTCCACGGGAAGCACTCAGCGGGCACTCGAGTGTGACTACCTGAAATTATCCTGAATGTACCATCTTACAAATTACCCCAGGTTAGGGAGAATCAGAGGCAGGAGAAAGAATGTTTCTTCTCTCGCCCACCCTTCCTAAACAGAGCCACAGCCTAAGATATTGAGGCCGGCTCTTTCCCACTCCGCTTCGAATGGTGACGGTCAGCCCTGGAAAGGAGAGAGAATGGAGGCGGGCAATCGCTTCTTCTGACGGCGGACTCCCCAAACCCCCACTGAACGCACAATCGCGCATTTAATGGGAAAAAAAAGAGTGGCCCCGAGCACAGCATAAAGCACAAAGCTCTGTTACAGAGAACAGTCTCTGACTAATTTATCTCATTTCGCTCATTCATCTGTCAGTCGATATTAAATGGCTAGAGATCTCTGAGTAGAGAGGGAAGACATCCGTCCATCTTTTGTTCCGCGCAATAAAAGTAAAGCGGGAGAGACGTCATGGGAAACGCGTGTGCTCTTTGGGGAAGAGAATGCTTGGGAGAATTGGGAAGAAGAAATAAACAGTTTCTACGCTGAAGGGAATAGAAGCGGAAAGCACAGCCCACGTGGTCGCTGGAACCCCCACTCTCCAGGCAGAGCGCTTCGGGGATCCTCCTGTTTGCCACAGTGTTCCCCCTTTTGCTTTTCTTCTCTTTGCAGGACGTCGCTGAAGGGATCACAGCAGGAAATTGCTTGTGCCTGTCAGTTGATTGTGTCCGTGAGGAGGCCAGTGGGGCCGGGAGCTGAAGATCTCTATCCGGCATGGAGCAGATTGAAAGGCAGGGCGATGGAACTGAGCCGCTAGCTCCCGACCTGCTTCCTGACCTTGACCTCCAGGCCGGCCGCCCTCCCGGGGAGGCAGACGTAAAGCTCCCGACGCACTTTGTCCAGATCCAACGTGGCCCTGACCGGCACCCCCGCTTTGCCAGGGGCCCGACAAGAATCAGCAGGTCTGAGGACGGGCGTGTGGACTGCTTGGATTCTGTTCCACTTTTTTATCAGATCATGCTCCTCTCTCCAGGGACCGGAAAGACTCGCCTCATAATAAGATAGAAGGTCAAGCAGCCTACGCTCACTTTTTCTACCAAGTAAAAAACACAAAAGCCGGAAAGCTGGTAGCTCTTTGCTCCCTTGTTGGCGTATCTTTGGGGTGGGCTCAGCTCCGGGATGTCCCTGATGAGGTCTCTTGGACTTTGATAAGAATTAAGCAAGCGACACCGATTCCTAAAGATAGATTTTCAGGTGCTACAGGCTCAAAATGTAGCATTTCAGATCCACAAAGTTTTCTCTGTTGCAGGGAAAAATGTTATTTCCTTTCCTCCAGCCAGGATCACAGGTAGAGCTAAAGGGCCAGCAGGCTGGGAGGGACGGTCGTATGTATGATCTACGTGAAAGCAACATAACCGATCGTAGGGTTACGACAATAGCCTGTCAGGTCATGGCCCCCGTTGTCGTCACGAGATGCTCTGCATGCACATGTGGTATCGGGACAGCTGATGTGTTGACAGTTCCTGAAAATTTAAGAAGAGTCTACATGCTCTTTGAAGGCGCAGTGGGAGGAACCTTCCGGAGCCACAGGGTAGTTTGCAGTCAGGACGATTCGGTGCTGCAGCACGAGGTGTAGATTCTCGCCACGGGGGGCTTTCCACGGTGCCCGACTCTCCAGCCACCCATCCACGCTCCTCACGGCTCACCCACGTCCCCTTCTCGTCCCCGATGTTGTGGACCTGATGTCACACAGCCTTGCAGTTCCACTGATGACATCTCGCTCTCGGTCTGTGTGACACATTCAGCCACTCAAAGACAAAGACCACTCGGTTGACCTGTCACAACGGTGAGCCAGCTCACGGCCTCCCAGCCACATGGGAGATCTCGGGGCTGGGGCCCGTCTTGGCCAATAGCGCAGGCAGAGGCCAAGTGTTTCAGGGCTGGCTTTAGGGACTGTTCTCTCAGTGGGAACTGAGTGGGAGCCCTTAGGATATAATTTTAGTGTGTTTTTCATATAGATGAGTAACTTATCATCCCAAGTCTCATTGCACAGGTAAGTTTTTCCAGGGATTAGAAAGGAATTAGAGAAACTTTCAGCTCGCCTGTTAACTTATTCCCATCATGCTCATTAGTGGAATGCGTTAGCAAGCAGGCTGAAAGCTTTTCTACATCTTTTAACTATCAAAAGACTACATCATGCTCACAATATTATGGGCAAAATTATCCAATTTAAAGATGCAGATTTTCAGTAAGGAATAAAAATGTCAATAATATATGATCGCATGCACACAAATAAAACTACAGATTCCTGAAAGGTTGCATGTATATTCATGGAAAAAATATACAGCAGGCGGATAAAAAACTTTCAAATAAAAGAACTCTACTGTGGGTATACTAGTATCAGCCAAAATAGGTTAATATAATAGGTATTACTATAAGGAGTCCCTTTGAGTAGTTGAAAGATGAAATACTAAATCTGTGTTAAAATGTAACAAGTTTAACCTTGATATACCTAACAACAAAAAAAAGTGAAATGATACAGCAAAATCTATGATTGTAATTCTAATGGATGATGTTATCAAACCGTTCTTAGCAATTGATAGATCAGATGAAGCAAATAATAATAGTAATAATCATAATAAACCAGAAAACATAAGGTGCAGCTGCCTATATGATTAACAAACTTGAGATAGTGGCTACATGTAGGATATATCATCCCTCATTATGGAGACTACACTTTCTTTTTAGTCACAGATGGAACTCATGTGAAAACTCCTCAAATATCATGCCATCAAGTAAATTTCAACAAGCTGTAGAGAAGTGATAAAATACAAATGGGTAACATAACATAACCCAACATAGGACACTTGGAAATCACTTACCAGGAGAAAACCAAAACGAAGATGCATACGAAAAGTGAAAACTTATGTATAAATATTCATACACACACACACACACACACACACACACACTAAAATGACTTGTTGATGAAAAAAGAAATAAGTGGGGGACAATGGATAGCACAAATAACTACATGATAATTAAAATGCAACTTATCAAAACGTGTATTCAACACAAGATGTAATAGAAAGAATTTCTGCATAAACCCAAAGGAAGCAAAAGTGAAATTATAAAGTGCAGAAGTTAGTGATACAGTAACTTATGCCAACAAAGAAATTTCTTCAAGATATACAATTTGCCGGGACGCCTGGGTGGCTCAGTCAGTTAAGCGTCTGGCTTTGACTCAGGTCATGATCTCAAGGTTTACAAGTTCAAGCCCTGCATTGGGATCTGTGCCGATAGCTCAGAGCCTGGAGCCTGCTTCAGATTCTGTGTCTCCTTCTCTGCCCCTCCAACCCCCCTCACACTCTGTCTCTGTCTCTCTGTCTCTTAAAAATAGTCATTAAAATGATTTTTTAAAAAAAGATCTAGAATTTGTCAAAATTATACTATTATATGAAAATTTCTCAAAAGAAAGTGAAAAGCATGATTAGTCCTATGACAATTAAAGACATTGAATCAGTAAATTCTTCCCACCAAGATCTTAGGATGATGTAGTTTTACAAGTTAGTTCTAACAGGGAGATAATTTCAAGCTCACACACAATCTTTCAAAGACTAAAAAAATGAGGGATCGTTCCAAAGTTAATTTTTAGGAAACTACAACTAACAGGGCAATCAAAACCAAGTAAAGGCAAATCAAGATTAACAATAAAAAAGCTAAGTGTCCCCCTGGAAAAATGGCCAGATCTTTCTCAAAACACGAGACAAAAATTCTCAGGAATATATTAGAAAATTTAGTCTTGCAGTACATTAAAAAGATCATAATGATAGAGTTGAGTTTATTCCATAAATGCCAGGTTGGTTCAATGTGAGAAGATGTATTAATGTCATTCACTAAATCAATGGAGTACAGTAGAAAAAGCCTAAATGACCTGTATAAGAATGTCAGAAATTCAGAAGAAAATGTCAATGAAACTTATATCCATTCATGTTTTTTTAAAAAAACCTTAGCAAACTAGAGGTATAAGATACATTTTATAAACTTATAGAGGAAATTTAGAATCAATAAAAAAGAATTACTAAAACTATTCTCTCTATAGTTAGAGCAAAATGAAACCAAATGCCGAGAATTTTATTTGAAATTTACAGGGGCTCTTTCCAATGCAATAGGATAAGAAAACGAATACATTACAATAATTAAAAAATAAATAAATTTATGATTGCCTACAGTAAAATCAAGAGGTTCTATGGATTATGTATCAAAATCTATAAGACGCTTAATAATAATTGCAAGCATTACATGCAATTGTCAATTGTATCTCCATATTCCAGAAGGAAATAAAAAATATAATTACTATTTACAATGGCTATAAAATAATGATACCTGAGAATACATAAAATAAAAGATTTGCAATAGTAACCTATATAGCAACCTATACAATTTAATTGAGAAACATTTAAAAGGACAAATAAAAGGGGCCCCCGGGTGGTTCAGTCAGTTGGGCGTCCGACTTCAGCTCAGGTCATGATCTCACAGTCCAGGAGTTCAAGCCCCGCGTCGGGCTCTGTGCTGACAGCTCAGAGCCTAGAGCCTGCTTCAGATTCTGTCTCCCTCTCTCTATGCCCCTCCCCCACTCTGTCTCTCTGTCTCCCCAAAATAAATAAACTTTAAAAAGATTATTTAAAAAGTCCAGTTTTTCTCAGATTTATGCATAGAATCAATGCAATTCAGATAAAAAATCTAGCTTTTGAGGATTGAAACTTGACACGTGAATTCCAAAATGTAAGTGTTAATGAAGAAACAAAAGCTATTCAAAATATTCATTTTTAAAAAGGCCTTGCATACCATCGGGAAAAGGGTAGTCTAGTAAGTAAAACATGAAGAGAAAATTGGTTCGTGATACAAGAAAAAAATGAAATTCGATTCCTACTTAAAACCTGAAGCAAATATCAGTTACAAATGGATTAAGTATGCAGATATGAAAGTCAACCTTTCAACCTTTCAGGTTAAACCTTTACGACCGATTTTGGGGGAGGAGTTCTTGAATCAAGCCAACAGAAATGCAAATCATAAAGAAAAAAAATAATACATTTCACAGAACGAAATGAAGGACAGCAAAGGATCGGCAAAGTAAATGAGAAAAAACAAGCCACAAACTGCAGAGTATTTGTTATATACAGACTAGACAAGAGATTTGATTTCAGAATTTATGCGGAACTCATATATATCACTAAGAAAACGTCTAAAAATTTGGCTGAAAAATGGGCAAAAATATAAATAGGCAATTCACATAAGAGAAAACACAAATTGCCATAAAGTACGTGAAAGGTGCTCGATCCCTTTTATAAACTAAGAAATGGAAAAAAATATGAAATTACATTTATTTCCCCCAACTTATGTATCTGAAATTACCAAGTATCTACAAGAGCCAGTGGAAAACACACACTGCCTATCAGAGTATAAATCGCTCAGAGTATAAAACGATGCTCATTTTCCACCAAATTAAAAGTCAGTCCTGCCCTAGGACCCACAGTCCCGTTTGACCTCAGACCCCGGGGAAGCTCGGGCACACAGCCACCAGGGAACATTCCGGGAGCAGCACTCTTTGTAGTAGTAAACACTGAAAATACCCAACTGCACACCATGTAAGTCAGTTTTCAGTCCCTAAAATGTAATGCCGTATACACCATACATGGTGAAAATGACTGGATGTTCACACATGTCCTCACGGATCATTCCCAAGTGTGACCGTGAACAAGAAAAGACAACCATGGGGAAAAAGACCTACGTTTGATGCTATTTGCCTCCAGTTAAACAACTAAAGCAACTTTTGGTGGAAAAAAATGATATTACAAAATACTGTCACAAGAAATTCTGGCTGATGGTTTCTTTAGGGGTTGGAGAGGAAAACAGAAGAGACGGGGACACAGAGGCATTCACAGAGGCCAGTGTTGCCCAATTTCTGGGCTTGGTGTTGAGTGCTGGTCAGTTAAACTGTAACACCTCATAGCCTGGCTTTCTCCTCTCTGTTTTCACCAGGTATTTATTCAGGCCTGACCTTTTTCAGTCCTGTCTCCTCCTTAGTGACGTGCTCTCTCACTTTGCCTCGCTAATTTTAACTCATTACTTAGGTCTCATATTAAACATCATTTCTGCAGGAAAGCCCTTTCTTAACCTCCAGTGTAATTTAGAGTAACCTGATGCAATGTCTTTATAGGATCCTATACGTGTTCCTAGGAACCCTCTTGACAATTGTACTTACCCATGAGATTGTATTTCCCATTAGACTGTGACCCCATATCTCACCAGAGCTAGTGCAATAATGTCCCCAAAGTGATCCCTGCTCCATGACTGTCTCCCTCCAACCCATTCAACACACCAGCCAGTGTTCCCGATACATGTGGTAAAGTATGGGGCATCTGGGGGGCTAAGTGGGTTAATCATCCGACTCCTGGTTTTGGATCAGGTCAAGATCTCACCGTTTGTGAGTTCAAGCCCTGCGTTGGGGTCTGTACTGACAGTGCGGAGCCTGCTTGGGATACTCTCTGTCTCTGTCTCTCTCTCTCTGCCCCTCCCCTGCTCATGCTCTCTCTCTCTCTCTCTCTCTCTCTCTCTCAAAACAAATACATAAACTTAAAACAAAATTAAAGTCTGACTTCTTACACGTGGGTGGCTTTCCCTTGTGCTTAAGACAAACTCCAAAGTTTCAAGCCTGAAAAGCCTTATTCTCTCTGCTTATCTTGCGTTGTCTCCCCAAATCCACCCTTGCTCACCAAGTTCAAGGTATACTGATGATCTTCCAAGTCCTCTAAATGCATCTCCTGACTCTGATGTGCTTTTTCATTCAGGGAAAAAGCACTCACATTTCAATGCTGCATTTATGTCTCTGCCCAAAGAGAACTCTCTTGGCCACCACTGTTTAATCACAGCAATAAATATTTAGTTGAATGGCGAGTTTTTAATCTGTCTGACCTTACTGAAGTGCAGACTCTGTGAAGTCCATGACCATGTTCGTTTCTGCATCTGTGGCCCCTGGTCAACACCGAGTCCGCGATGCTCAGTGGTACTTTTTAACGAACGTCGGTCAAAGAAACAGAGGTGGGGGCGCATGTGGCGATCTCAGAGAAATTACAGGTGGCTCACCTGACACTTTCAGATAGGAAAGTATTGGAAGAAAAATTGGAGGCCAAATGACTTGGCATAGCCAGGTCAAGAGTACAAACTGACGCATTTTTTCCCCACTTCTTTGGCAGTTAGAACTGTAAGTAGAATTTTTGCTAAATGTAACCGTCAGTTTTATGTTCACAGATGAGAGATGGGGGGGTCTGGAAATGGAGGTACCAACTTGGAGGCTATGGTACATGTTACCGTGCGAGCTGGTGAGAGCCCGAGTTGATTCCACTAGGCTGGACATGGAAAAGAATGAAGACGGGATGGACAAAAGAAGAAATGAATAGATGTGTCGACTGGCTGGATGCAGGTGGAGATTCGAGGGGGGATCAAACACACTGCCTGCATTTGCGCCCAGCGGAGAAAGGGAACAGCATTGATCAATGAATCAGAGGTGGGGCTGATTCGGAGTAAGTCGGCTGACTTTCTTTATAGTCGTATTGAATATATATTGAATATATTGACGTGGGTTGTATCAACAGGAGGTTCCAGCTTTCTTGCTAAAGCCTTCGAACAGCTATCAATCGTCCCGGAGCCAGAGACGTGGGCTAATTGAGGAAACAACAAATCAGAAGATTATTATTCATTTTCCAGAGAAATCAGGACTTGCAGGGCTCTTTATTGCAATAGAAAAACGGGTTCAAAGAGGATTCAATGAAATGCAGTCTCTTATTATTACTTCTAGGCATATGAAAGACGGGTGGGCTGTGTGAACATGAGCGAGTGTCTGTTCTGTAGTCCGTAAAATTTGAATATGCAAAGTATCCGTCGGGTTATTTTTGAAAATTACGAGGCAAGGAGTAAATGCACGTGCAGGTAGTAGCAGAGGCTGTAAGTATTCAACCGGGATTAGTTGCTATTATGATTAGAGCCATGGCCTCAACATATTAACCCCCACCGTTACAACAAACCCCATTCACGTCAGCCAATTTAAGTAGGTCACTATTCTATGCAATAAATATCTTTAAAGTATGGATACATGCATTACCAAATTCCCCTTAAGAATGGTTGCTGCGTAAAAATTAGAATTCTCATCAGTAGCAAATAAATGTATTCACTCCTTTGTACCTTGTCAGACACCTATATTGAGATATATATACATATATATATATATATATATGGATATATACACACATATATATGGATATATATGGATATATATAAAACTTATATTTTATCTATGTAATTTATATAGATAAATAATGTATATTATAATCTAAATTCAGATTTTTAATAGGCTCTTGTGCAGAACAAAAGTTTTTACAAATTTTATTGAGTCCGGTATAACCCATTTTTCCTTTTGTGGACCGTGCCTTTGCTTGAGCCCTAGATTCCGAAGATGTTTTCCTACCTTTTTTTCCTAAGAAGTTCTATAGTTTCATGTTTTACCCTTGAGTACATTATTCACTTTGAGTTAATTTCTGTGTGAGCTTTAAGGTGGGGTGAGGTTCATTTTCCGCACCTTTGTCGGAAATCACTTGGGCGGACTTGTGAACCTCGATTTCTTTGTTCTCTCTTCTGTTCAAATGATACTTGGGTCTATTTCTTCACAGATATACTGCAGTCCTGATTATGCAACTATGTAATAAGGCTTGAAATTGGGTGTATAGATTCTCTCACCTTATTATTTTTTTAAGTTATTCTAGCTATTCTCCTTTTTCTGCCTTTCCACGTAAATTTTAGGATAAACTTGTCTATATCTACAAATTTTCGTTCTGGAATTTTCATGGGAAATCTATGACATCTGTGTATCAATTTGGAAAGTACTGACATATTTTTGGTTCAGACCGTACAAATCTACACATGCCTTTTTGGATTTATACCTCAATATTTCTCTTTTTTTATTGATGTGTATGTTATTTCCTTTTTAATTTTGATGCCTATGCATTGCCATATATAGAAATACAATCGATTTTGAGGTTGTTTTTTTTTTTGTATCCTGTGACCTTGCCAACTCACTTATTAGTTCTAAAAGTTTTTGAAGGTCTTTGAAATTTCCTAAATAGACAATTATGACATCTGCAAGTAGGGGTGTTTTCCTGATTTCTTTATGGTCAGCATACTTTTTGTTACCTTATTGTATGGATAACATTTCCACTGTAAGGAACATCCTTATTGTATGGATAACATTGTTCCCAACTGTGGAGGAAGGTAGTAACTCGTGTACCCACAGGTAGTCCCATGTCAGTTAGAGGCTTTCTGTAGGCGCTCTACCAAACTGATTAAGCTGTTCCTCTGTCCCTATTTCCCTGAGTTTTCAACTCTTGGTTCCAACAAACAGTGTCAATTTTTGCCAAATGTTTTTGTACATCGATTAATATGATCAGGTGATTTTTACTTGTAAATTTGATTTTACTTGTAAATTTTACTTGCTTAGGTAATAGAAAATTACAGAAAACTCATCATTTTTCTTTAAAGATACTGGTAAGTATTATTTTATAATTTTTTTTTTATTTTTATTTTTTTAACGTTTAATCACCTTTGAGAGACAGAGAGAGACAGAGCATGAGCGGGGGAGGGGCACAGAGAAGGAGACACAGAATCTGAAGCAGGCTCCAGGCTCCGAGCTGTCAGCACAGAGCCTGATGCGGGGCACGAACTCACGAACTGCGAGATCATGACCTGAGCCGAAGTCGGAAGCTCAACCGACTAAGCCACCCAGGCACCCCTATAAACTTTTTTAAACATGAAATATATTGGGATCATTTTCACAGGCCAATCAGTAGCTTTCTACAAATGAATTGTTTAACGGTTACATAATAGTTCATCATAATTATAATAAAAACATCCTACTTAGACATTTAGATGATTGTGAGTTGTTACTTTTTTAAGTAACTTTTTAAAATAATTTGATTCACTACATATATATATATATGTATATCCATATGTATATATATATGATTATGTCCTTAAGATAAATTTCTAGAAATAGAATTCTTCTGGAAAGGCATTCACATTTTTAGAATTTACAACATTCATTGACATATTTTCAAAAAAAAATAATGGTTATTTGTTTTTGAGAGAGAGAGAGAGAGAGAACGAGCAGGGGAGGCAGAGAGAGAGGGAGGCACAGAATCCAAAGCAGGCTCCACGCTCTGAGCTGTCAGCACAGAGCTCGATGCAGTGCCTGAACTCACCAACCATGAGATCACGACCTGAGCTGAAGTCAGACTCTTAACTGACTGAGCCACCCAGGTGCCCCCATTCACATATTTTCAGAGCTTTAGTTAACAAGTCACTGTGTTACTTGTGAGCTAATGAGCATATTTTAAGTGCATGGAATATCAAATTAGTGATAATTTGAATATCAAATTAGTGATCATGGAAATACTAATTTCTGTGTCTGTTTATAGATGTATGTAGTCCCATGTGCGTCTTCGCTTACACCTGTGTTTTCTTTCTTAGATAATAAAGTTGGTCAAACGGCTACTTTGTCGGTAGCTAATATGGTGATTAAAACAAAATTTAAGACATATTTGTTAAATCAGTGTTTTTCTTTAACATGTTTGAATAATTATAAAACTACTAAATACTCAAAATATAAAATACAGTTGCTTAAAGATTAGCATTTAAGTGGGGCGCCTGGGTGGCTCAGTCGGTTGAGCGTCTGACTTTGGCTCAGGTCATGGTCCCACGGTTTGTGAGTTCAAGCCTCGCGTCAGGCTCTGTGCTGACGGCTCGGAGACTGGAGCCTGCTTCAGATTCTGTGTCTCCCTCTCTCTCTGTCCCTCCCCTGCTTGCGCTCTCTCTCTTTCTCTCAAAAATAAACATTTAAATATTTTTAAAACATTAAAGATTAGCATTTAAGTAACTTGAAACTCACAACTAAGAAATAGACACTAAAAATGGCCTGAAATAGACAAAAGACTCCTGGTCTCCCCATCAGAAAGACCTGACTCTGAATGTGCCCTGCTTGGGGTCCCTTCTTCTCCAAATACTGTGGGAGACAAATGCTAAGATAGTTGTTCCATAACCCCCTTTCCAGGTTTTAATTGTTTCAGAGCAGTTTTATCAACTGACAAATTTTTATTTCAAAATGAGTATGATATAATTTTCAGCACACACACACACACACACACACACACGCGCACAGAGCTGGAGTCAAACTGGCCCCAAATATACCCGATCACCCTTCCTAGCATTTGGGCATTATAGAATCTCCTACCTCTCATCTCTAGCTTCCCTGCTTTGGGTATGGCTTATGTGCATGTTTACGTTGTCATATATTTTCAAGGACATATTGGTAGAATAAATAGGAAAGACTGAACAAGTCTTTCGCAAGAACTGATAGGACAGAACCCCATTTAAGAAGGAAAATGATATGGCAAAAGTACTGAATTTTTTTTTCAACGTTTATTTATTTTTTGGGACAGAGAGAGACAGAGCATGAACGGGGGAGGGGCAGAGAGAGAGGGAGACACAGAATCGGAAGCAGGCTCCAGGCTCTGAGCCATCAGCCCAGAGCCTGACACGGGGCTCGAACTCACGGACCGCGAGATCGTGACCTGGCTGAAGTCGGACGCTTAACCGACTGTGCCACCCAGGTGCCCCAAAAGTACTGAATTTTTAAAACTAATGGATTATCTTGCAACGATGTGCAAAGTGGACATAGAGGCTAACGGTGATGAGGTCTCCAAGAAGATCCTTGGATTCAAGGATCGAGTGACAAAAGCCTGAGTTGGGACTATGACAAAGAGGAAAAATAGGTAAAGTTCGGTAAGGAATGTTGGTACATTATTCTTATAAGGAAAGAAGCAAAGTTAAAGAAAAGATGTTGGCAAAATGAACCGGCAGTATGAGAAAACTATAAACATCTCAGACTCTCCCCCAATGAACTTGTCAAGAATGAAGTACATCTCTGTAAGCAATTCTGAGTGTTTACAGCAAATTCTGAGTCGGCCTTTGTCCTTCAAAAGGCATCACTGTTGGTTGCTTTCTCTGTTCTCCCTCTTTGTGTTTCTTAAGAAAAAAGATCACCAGAAGGCACAAGTGACCCATTGGGCTGCTTGGTACATGTCAGGTGAGAGGCTTTTCCAGCAACTTCTGCACGGTTCCTAATAGATAAACCATCCTGCAAACTTGTAGCTACTTAGGTATTAATTACCCTGATCCATGCCCAAGAGAAAACAATTTGTCTTTTTCCGTTCGAACATATTTCAAAAACGGGTGCAGAAATGCCCAAGATCTGTAAGTATCAACTCCCTGGGGTTCCCTCTGTGAAAAGGGGAATTGATTTTTATTTTTTAGGGTGAATTTGCTCTTTAAATTAGCCTCTTTTTTTGGAGTAGCATTTGCTTCTATAAAGTCGAAGCAAGGGGGAAGAAGGAGGGTCAACCACAGTGTTAACTAGACTGAGAACACTGCCCTCACCCCCGGGACTCGCCCCAGGCTTGGAAAGGAATTGCACACAAGTGAGCCTTCCCAGATCTGCCAGGAAGTGGAAAATTACCCCAACAATGTCAACGGTTTTATTAAAACACCTGCCGCCTGCCCCCACCGCTGCTCTGACTTAGCCCACTCCGCACTTGCCGTTTTCCATGGCACTTTTCATCCTTGGATGCAGCGTAATCTTACTCATTATGTTTGTCGCTTATTGGCCTCCTGCTCCCCTCCCACGCCCTGGAACATAAGCTCTGGCAAGTGTCATGCGTCCCGAGACCGTGCAATTGTTCTGCCCGTGGTACGTGCTCCACAATTACTGAATGAATAGATGAATGAGAAAAGGAGCCCGGGCGTGCCGCCGTATTTGCGGGTCTTGCTTTCTCTTGTGTCTCACTTTCCCGATGAGAATATTCTGGTCTGTCGTGAGGAAGCGGCCGTGAACACCTGTGGCTGCCCGAGGCAGAGGGCACAGCCCTGGGGAGGGGGGGGGGGGCGGTGGACCCTGCAGAGGGCGAGCGGAGGCCGGGTCTGCACGGCGAGCGAACTTCCATTAGCTGCTGGCCAGGCTCCAAGAAAAGTGAGGCTCGCTCAGCTTAAGGCACAAGAGAACGATTATTCATACGTGTTTGCAGAAGCAGCTGTAAAGGAAGACAAGAGTCTACAGCGGGTATCCAGCACGCGCTTGGCTGCCGTGCTCGGCTGCCACAGTGTTGTCACCGACGGAAGCGGGGACTCGGAACAAGGGCTCAGCCATCACGCACGCAGTTTTGTTTTGTTTTCCGGCCTGTGTGTGTGTGCGTGCGTGTGTGTGTGTGTGTGTGAATGCGTATATTTTAATTTATTCCAATGGACCCCAAAGTGAACATGAACGACGGGTAGCCTGGAAGAAAGGACAGACGTATTAAAATCAGGAGCTCAAATTTTCTTTTTTTCTTTCTTTCTTCTTCTTCTTCTCTCTTTTTTTTTTTGTTTTGTTTTGTTTTGTTTAAATAGATGAACAAACAGTTTTGGGTCTTAATTAAAACCGCAGGAAGTGGTGGAAAAACAATGAGCTTCTTCCCAGATGACATCTGTGGGCCTCTTGTCACCTCCCACCACCACCGGTGGGGGAAGGAGCCCTCGCCTCCGCCTGCCTCCCCAGCTCCAAGGCGCAGGCCATCCGCCCCGGTGGGAAAAACAATGAAGGTCCCCTAACAGCTCCAGAAGGACGTTAGGGCAGATGGAATTAACACTTTCAAATCTTAAATCTTTCACTTAAAACAGAAACACCCAGCCTGATATCACTCATCATCCGTATATTAATCTGATGATAGAAACCTCACAGATTATGTGCAAGAAGCAAATAACCAACAGTTGTAAAATTTCAATACTGCCATTAGCCGTTGACGCTTTTTAACCTTTAGTGTTCCTGTCTCAATCCCAGCGGGGGACCAAAGGCAGCTCACAGTCCCCCATGGAGGGGGCGGGGTTGTGGACACACACAGGGCCTGTGGTCGCTCCCTCCTTCACTCTGACCCGCCGCCTAGGTCCCACCTGCCCAGCCTGTGCATCCGCCCCTGTGGGACGTGAGGTGTCCCGGTCCCACGTGTGACCCCTGAAGAGGCGGGAGGCAAGCTGGGGTCAGCGTGGGGGGCTGAGGTGGGCAAGGGACACCTGTGCGACGTCACCATTCACCCCCACGCTTGTTTGCTAAGACGGGTCAGGCAAAGAGGTGAGAGGGCACGGGTAATGGTACACGGCGTATAGGCGTCGTTCTTGATTTTCTCAGAAGGAGTCTGATGCTTAGCCCCTAACCAGCAAGATGGAGAAGCTGTCCAGCCAGTCACTAGGAACCCAACCCCAAGGGGCTCAGACATTGCAGGAAACAGTGGCAGGACCTCCAGTGTTTCTGGGACGCGTCACTGACGCCCGTTTCCCGGCCCTCCCTGTGGGATTTGGAAGACGGAAACCTCCACTGATGATGATACTTCCTGCAAAATTCAGCCCTAGTATCTTCTCTCAGAGAACAGAAGTGGTGAGATGGAGGACTGATGGGTGTGGATATCAGCACCTCCCTGTTCTCCTGTGTCTTCCCGGCTTGATGACCTGCCTTGTCCAACAACCATTCCAATCCCCTGCTTCTTTACAAAGAAGTCTGTGAGGGGCAAGGGTGCCTTCAGGATAGGCCGCCGACCTAACGCAAAGGCACCCAGGACACAATGAAACAGGGGCCTGGCTGAGTTTCCCGCAGGAAAGATAAGATGATTGCTTTCCCATTATTGTGCTGATGGCGTCGAAATGATAGGCTCAAACAAGTTCTCGAGCATCTTTTTTATAGACGCATGTAATCAAGATATTGTTCCCTTTTAATTATTTTGAAATGCTAAATTAAATCCTATCAAAAGTCCAGGAATAAGCCCGTCCTACTGATTTATTGGCAGAGTGCAGAAGTAGACTTCCTTTTCCAAGCTCTACGTTGATGGAGAGGGTCTCATCCTTGGCCCAGATGCCACCTTCCAGATCTTCAGGTTAGCTGTCTGGGAGGGAGCAGAGTTGGCATGGCTCAAACAACACCCCAAATGACTCTCACTGGTTAGGAAAACACCATGAAATGGAAGTACAGAGAGATGGCCTGTCTGGTCCCCCACCTCTGATCCCCAACTTTCAACCAGAATTGTCACGTGAGCACAGTTCACGACCCCGCTATGACATACTCACTTACAAAGGGAATTATTTAATACGGAATGACTGGCAAAGTTGTGACAAGATTTGCTTCGTTTGATAGAGTAAAAATAAATCTCCAGTGCGGTTCCTGTAACGGTAGGCACCTGGGTAATTAGCACCCGCACTCTGCAGAGGTGGGAGGGTGCCACGCTGGGAGGGAGGGTGGCTCAAAGCCCGCGCAAGTGGAGTTAAAGCCATAAGAAGCCAGGGACAGACAGAGGAAGTGACGTGCATGGAGCATCGTTTAACGAAGACAACACAGACACAGCGTAACTCACTGCCTAGCCTAAGCAGGAGGGAAAATCCCCAAGATCTGCGCAAAACCCACGCAGAAAGAAAACAAAAAAGCAACCTGGCCCCCCGAGAGCCTGATTTCAGCCCCCTGGGAGGGGTGCTGCGTGATAGCCCAGCACGTGTCTGCCACCATCAGGCCCTCAGACAAGCAGCTGGGACGTCTTCACACCTCCAAGTTCTTCAGGCTGGAGCTATTGCTATAACTAATGTGGCCGAGGGGAGGCCCAGATGGCCACCTCTCTGGCTGCACCAAGGTGCCCAACTCCCTTGCAGGGTATTGTTGGGGGTGGGGGGTGAGAACAGAGCAGCGGCCGACATCCCTGCCAGGCGGGGACAAGCCCCGGCCATGCAGGGTCAGGGCACCACAAGAGGCTGACTTCCACCCCCAGCTGACGCCTAGATACCACACCTGAGATGACACTCGCAGATTCCTCCAAGAATACAAAGCACAACTCACCCAGTGTGAGCTAGATCAGTCGAGTAGCCCTATACCTAGTAAGGGAAATAAATTTATAATTTACAAACTCCCCAGAGAGAACTCTCCAGTCCAAGACAGTTTCACAGGAGAATTTTAACACCAGTTCTACACCGTCTCTTCCAAGAAGTAGAAGAGTTGGGAGAAGGCCAAATCCATTTTAAGAAAGCTAGTATTACCCTGATACTGAAACACAGATAGTGGAAAGGAAAGGAAAGGAAAGGAAAGGAAAGGAAAGGAAAGGAAAGGAAAAGAAAGGAAAAGAAAGGAAAAGAAAGAAAAGAAAAGAAAGAAAAGAAAAGAAAAGAAAAGAAAAGAAAAGAAAAGAAAAGAAAAGAAACCAAGAAAGAAAAGTACTATACTTATGAATATGGGTGCAAAAATCCATAACAAAATATCATCAAATAGAATTCAGCTCTTAGTACACCCAAAACAATTATGTGCCAGGAGCTCATGAGGTGTATTCCAGAGATGCAAAGGAGGTTTGATGTTTGAAAACAAATCGGTGCCATCCACCATATTAACCAGCTAAAGAAGAAAAATGACATGATGATATCAATTGACGAAGAAAAAGCACGTGACATAACTGAACACCTGTTCATGATGAAACTCTTCAAATAAATTGGAATAGATGGGAACTTTGTCAATTTGATAGAATACCCACAAAAACCTACGGCTAACATTTTACATGGCAGGGTAAGACTGAATGCTTTCTCTGAGACGCAGGGAACAAAGCAAGAATGTTTGCCCTCACCGTCTTACTCGACACAATGCTACACGTTCTGCCCGGCACATGAAGTTGTGAAAAGAAGTAAAGAGCATACAGATCAGAAAGGCAGAAAGAAAACTGTCCCAATTTGCAGATGGCATGATTGTCTACACAAGGATATAAAGAAGGACGCATGAAAATTCCTAGAACAAAGAGGTGAACTCAGCAAGGTCACAGGACACAGACTATAAGCCTCCTTGTATTACTATTTTTAAACCTGTTTCCATGAAGTATAATTTTTTAGAAAGGAAAGCTATCGTACAACAACAAACGCTTGTCTATCACCTGTGTCTTGACCCCTGCTTTTATTCTTTGCTGTCCTGCAGATATTCCACAAAGAGGTTACGGACCTTCACCAGAGAGAACCAAGTTGCTTTGCTGTCTGCTTCTGCTAAGACATTGAGTCCAGTTTTGATTTGGGGACAATTAGGACTATTTAACTCCCTTTATGATTTCTCTGCACCTTCTGCATAGTTTTCAAATGAGCCCTTCTTCACAAGTGTTTATACATAGTTGCACAGGAGTAAATTTGCATCTAGCATAACTCACATTTGCCCAGTTCGATGTCCCTTGCAGTACACTGGAACGATCCGGAACCACGCTAGTGGTAGATGAAGTTGCCTAATGCCTGTGTGTTCTTTTCAGTTTTGTTCTGGTCTTGGAGTAGTTAGCTGCATAGTCTTACAGCTGGTAACCCTTTAACTTGCCTAGTTCCTCCCAAATTAATTTATAGACAGGGGGATACGCAGTCCCAATTGGGTCGGAGCACCAGGGCAATTCGGCGACAGACACCTATTCAATTATCCAGGTGGGCTAACGAATACTGACTCACCAAGGGCAACGCAAAATTCGAGATCGTTTTCCTTTCTCAGTTGTACTGGCCTCCATAGTTTCGGAGGGGAATTGAATGCTGTATGAAGTCTAAATTTTCAAAAACCTTAGTTACCCCAAAGCCTC
The DNA here is from genome assembly GCF_016509475.1 of Prionailurus bengalensis. NCBI lineage: Eukaryota > Metazoa > Chordata > Mammalia > Carnivora > Felidae > Prionailurus > Prionailurus bengalensis. The sequence goes on along the minus strand of NC_057356.1, from coordinate 92,582,091 downwards.
GGTCCCCAAAGAGCACTGTAGGATGTCCATCTGTATTGGAATGAAAGGTCCGTGTAGATTCATTCGCGTAACCCTAACACCAGCTTGAATTGAGAAGACAAAATATTTTCCAGGTTTAGGGTAAAAGCGATCACTGGTTTGCCAAATCTGAGAACGCAGAAATCATTGTGAATATTAGATGACTTGCACAACTTCGAGAAACTGAACACTGACTACAGGAAAAATAAAGTAAGACTATGAAATCTGCCCAGCTGCCCCCTTTCAGCTCAATAAGGCGCGTGGAAAAATCATTCTCGTTGAAACTCTGGTGCCCATGTTCAGTACTTGACGTTTGCTCTTTATTTCTGTTCATATGGGATTTGGGTCCCCTTCCCTTTGCTGCCCGCGGGCTCGTGTTCACGTGCTTGGAGTAGCTCGTGAAAGTGGAAGCCACGGGAAAATTGAACGCATCCTACCGTAGCGTATCACTGTGAAGAAGAAATTGTATTCTTTGAGATTTAGGCCTAAAATAGGTCAGCTAGTCTTTTCGTTATTGCGATTAGGAGTATCTGATACCCCAGAAGTTTTCCATGTTCTCAAATCTGACAAACGTTTGGTTTTCGATCAATATTTACTGCTAATAAACACTGCCTTGAGGGTTTGTGACCTTGGGCTTTATTCTTTTATCTCTCTCAGATGAGTAGGGTGCTGTCTGTCCCTGACCAGATGAATTACTTTTGTTAAGACACTCACTACATGTGGCTAAGTTCTTAGAGGTTTCAAGTTAAAGCTGACCGTTTCCCAGCAACAAGGCTATCACCTTGATCCTTAAACCTGGTACCACGTTTCGACCTCAGAAAGAGAAAGGGAGGAACTTTACTCCTGCTGCCCATGGGTATGACTTCTCCACCATCCATCAGGTACTCACCAGCACACGGGTCTTGGGGTAAGCTGCGTGGTTATGAAAATAAAGTAAAAATGATGTGATTAAGCTTAATTTGCCATGAAAAATTATCTCAGAAAAATCAAATAGCTGTCGTTAGGGCGGTCGCACTGCCTGAAGAAAATGCTAAATGGTCCTGTCATCGAAATATGGTTTATAGGCATCATTACCAGTTGAAGTCACTGCAGAAGTATTGGTTTTATTTCAATCTCCAATAACTCTGCCACTGATTTAGTTTTACTTACTTGTACGTGTTGATTTTTGGCATCCAGCCGTGACCACTTCATCATGGTTTCAATCTTATTACTCCGTATCGTTATTTTTTCATATGTTGCCTTTAGGACTCTAAAAAGCAGATATTTTAATGCCCTTAATTATGAAAAAACTGCTAAGTCTCCAACCCAGGAAAACCATACGCCTGTGTCAGAACAGAACAGGATGTGGACCTTGACTCTCCCCAACCCTTTGCTTCCTCTTTGAGGTCACGGTGCTGGATTCTGGGACTCTTTCCCGATCAGCTCGAACGGGAACCAGTTAGTACACCTGTCCTTCTGTCCTTGCTTTGGCTTCACCGACCTTTGATTCTACCTTCCAGGAATTGAGAATACTAGCATCTTGAACTCATTCTCTCTCTTTTTAAAACTGGGGAGGGGCGCCTGGGTGGCTCAGTCGGTTGAGCGTCCGACTTCGGCTCAGGTCATGATCTCGCGGTCCTTGAGTCCAAGCCCCGCATCGAGCTCTGTGCTGACAGCTCGGAGCCTGGAGCCTGCTTCACATTCTGTGTCCCTCTCTCCGTCTCTGCTCCTCCCCTGCTCACGTTCTGTCTCTGTCTCTCAAAAATAAATAAATGTTAAAAAAAAAATTTAAATTAGGGACCATTTATAAGGTATTAAAGATTCATTGATTTCTGATACCAAAAAAAAAAAAAAAAATATCTTCAGATGAAGGGAAAGTATTCTGAACTCAAAAGTAAAAAGCCTAAGTTTTGAGAAAAGATAGCATGGACTCACTTTTTCCTGCCCTCTCCTCTAAATACGACCAAATCCTCGGGAAAAAGTCATCAGAGCATCATGAAAGGACTCTGAAAGGTGGGAGAAAGCAGCCTGACCGTGGTCTCAGGACCTGGACAACCATAGAGCAGTGGGCATGCCACATGCTCTTTTCATCCTGCATGGGCGCTGGACAGGCCTGCCGCCCAGAACCATCCACGGGTAGAAACAAACAAACAAGCAAACAAACAACCACAGAAAGGCTACTTTCTGCAGCTGGTGTTTGTGGGAGGGGCATCTCAGCAGGAATCCAGGGGGGACATCCTCTAATGCCCACCAGGCACTGGCAGCCCAATTGGCCGTAGCATCTACAAGGCTTCCTTGTGTCTCCCCTTCGCAGCTCCACACACAGGGCTATGGGCAGGGTGAGCAGAACCCATCAGACATCCCAAACCCCAGGCAATGGAGGCCCGATCGGCCCCGGGGTCAGCAGAGTGCAGGTGGAGACCCATCCCCCCACCCACAGGGTAGGGGTAGTCTCATTGCTGGCATCTGTTACGCCAACCGCCCCCCGCCATTTCATGGCCCTCCTTCCACTGGCAGAAAAGGACCCAGGCCTGGTGTTTCTTTAACCTCACACCCGATGGCGGCAGCAGCCCAGGCATCATTGACAAGACTCCTGGAGGTTCAGTGATGCCAGGAGAGTGAAGCAGACCAAAATAACATTGAAAGGACTCCAGAAATGAAATCGTCACTGAGACTAGAGATCACAATTGTCCAGGACAATAGTCCAGATTTAGCACGCTAAATCTAAAAACACTACATACAAAAATAGAAAATTTAAATAGAATCAAGAGATAAAAATCATTGAGATAAGAAAATCAATTGACCACAACACTGAGGTGAATAACATGTTATAATCATCTAATAAGAATTTTAGAGCATTCATCATCAAATGGCTTGAATACACAATTATATATTGTTTTGGAACGTATTTAAAGTGTTTTAAAAATATAGCAAAGAAATACAATTTGGGGAAAAAAAGGCCCACCTGGAAATTGCTGAACTGAAAAATACAACCATCAAAACTATAAGTCACTGGATGGTCTAAATAGTTCAGCGGGGATGGACGAAGGTTAGAATCAAGGGCCATCACAGGGGCGGCTGGGTGGCTCAGTCAGTTAAGCGTCCGACTTCGGCTCAGGTCATGAACTCACAGCTTGTGAGTTCGAGCCCCGAGTCGGGCTCTGTGCTGACAGCTCAGAGCCTGGAGCCTACTTTGGATTCTGTGTCTCCCTCTGTCTCCCTGACCCTCCCCTGCTCTTGCTCTGTCTCTGTCTCAAAAATAAAAAATAAACAGTAAAAAAAAAAATTAAAAAAGAAAAAGAATCAAGGGCCATCACAGAATGTGATCAAGATAGCAATGCAAATTAATGAATTTAAAAACAAACAATAGAGAATTTGCTAAAACAAAAAACTGGCTCTTTGATAAAAATAAAGTAGCAATGAAATAAATTAATCGTTATCAAGACTCATGAATATAAATAAAAGAATAAACACCAATTACTGAAGACTGGAACAAAGGATGTCACTACAGATCTTGCGGCCAAGAAAAGGGTAATAAGAGATTACTCTGGGCAACTTTATGCGGGCAACTTTATGCTCCTAAAGTCAACAACTTAGAAGAAAATCATCAATCCTCTGTAATCCACAAATGACCAGAACTCACGCAGAGAAATAGATAACCAAAGGTCCTGTAACCATGAAAGAAATTTGTATGTAAATTAAAAGCCTCTTGTAAAGAAATATCCATGCCCGTATTGTTCCAGTGAAGGTCTTTACCTGGCATTTGAAGAATTAACACTAACTTAACACCAGCTTCCAAAAATAGAATAGGAGTGTATACTTTCCAACTCATTTTATGAGGCCAATATCATCTTGATACAAAAAAAAAAAAGATGTAGGCAGTACAAAAAAGAAAACTGGAGGCAAATATATCTCATGAAGTTAGATACAAAATTCCTCAACCGAATATTCCTTAATTAAATCCAGCAATAGTACAGTATAATTGTCCAGTATAATTCAGCGTAAATAACAGGAATCATTTCAAGTATACCAAGAAGGCTGTTTCAATATTTGAAAATCATCAGTGTAATCTAGCATAAAAGTAAAGAACAAAAATAATATAATTGTATACAATTACACCAAATAAAGTGTTTAGCAAAATTCAAAACACATTGATGATTTAAAAAAAAAATCTCAGCATACTAGAAATGTAGGGGAACTTCTTCAACTTGATAAAGAGCATCTACAAAAGAAAACTATAGCTAATATCACACTTAATGGTGGAGGTCTAAATGGTTTCACCCTATTCAAAAGAGCACTGGCAATTTGGACCAGTACAATAAGGCAAGAAAAATAAATGATCTATAAATTGGAGAGGAAGAAGGAACAGTATCTCTACCCACATAAGACATGATTGTTCATGTAGAAAATTTCAAAGAACTTACAACAATCCTAATAATTTACAATAGACCTTTAAAATACAAGTTCAACACAAAATATCAATTGCCTTTTTCTATATGAAAAATGAATGTGCGGAAACCAAAGTTGAAAGCATGATGCTATTTAAAAGCACTCCAGAGGAAATGAAGTCATGAAGTACTTAATGCAAATCTGTGAAAACGTGGATAGAATTCACACATGAAAGATTACAAAATGATGGTTCAGAAACCAAAAGAAAACCCAAATAAATGGATAGGTATACTGTGGTCATACATTGAAAGTTTTTATACAGCAAAGATTCTCCCAAAATCCATCCATATGTTTAGTGCAATTGCTATCAAAGTCCAAAATTATTCAAGCATTTATATGTAAAGAAAAAGGCCCTAAAACAGCAAAATAATTTTTCAAAGGAATAAGAAATTGAGAGGAAGTCTTCTGTACGTTAAGGCTTACTATATAGCTAAATTAATCAAGACAGTGTGGCTCAAAGATAGACACATAGATCAATGGGATAGAGTTAGGAGCTCAGGAAGAGAACCATATAAATATGCCCAACTGATTTTTGATGAATATAAAAAAGCAATTCAAAGAAGGCAGAATAGCCTTTAAATAAATGTTATGGAAGCAATTTGATTTCGATAAGCAAAGATCTGAACCTTGACCTAAACCCATATCTGATACAAAAGCTCCTCAAAACAGACTATGTAATCCAAAGATATTTAGTGTTTATTTTTCTCTTTGCTCCGTTGGGATCATCATCTAAACAGCGCAAAAGGAATGATGCTAACACGGGCAGGTACCTGTATTTCTTCTAGATTTACAGTTTCCACAATATGCCGTCTTTTCCTTAATAGATGGTTTCCCTTTTGTCTACAATATCCTTCCTCCACTCTCTGTCCTGCACCTCACTACCCCCCACAGATGTGAGGTAAGAAAGACATCTCCCGCCACACCAGAGTGAGATGACAGGCACATTCTTCTATCCCTCAGATCCTTTGACAACGTGTTGTGATGGTCCCTTCCCAGAAGTGTCTCTTCCTCCCATCTGATTTCCTCAAGTCTGGGCACTGAGCCTTGACTATCATTTTCCTCAGCACCTGGGTGGGGGATGGGGGGTACGTGAAATACAGAAAGTGTTCAATTGGTTTGGTTGCATTGATTTTTACAATCAATCTGCATGAAGATTGAAATGAACTCTGTGGTTTCCTTTGATCTGAACTATTTGATTTCGAGGTGAATTAAGATGAAGTCAGAGACTAAGACTGAGTGGAAACTGAGAGATTTCCCAAATCTAGTAGCTTATTAGCCCCTAGTTGGTAAGCAGTAGACTTTTGAGCGAGAAACACGGGAATGTCAATCTTGTCTTCACCCCTTAGTACATATATGATCTCAGGTTACGAAGGTTACCTGAGCCTCAGCAGTTTCTGTCTTTAAAATGGGGGTAAAAACAGTGGCTACTTCATAGTACAAGGTTAAATGATATTCAGTAATATCCATTTATTTTATTATTTAAAAAAAAATTTTTTTTTTCAACGTTTATTTATTTTTGGGACAGAGAGGGACAGAGCATGAACGGGGGAGGGGCAGAGAGAGAGGGAGACACAGAATCGGAAACAGCTCCAGGCTCCGAGCCATCAGCCCAGAACCTGACGCGGGGCTCGAACTCACGGACCGCGAGATCGTGACCTGGCTGAAGTCGGACGCTTAACCGACTGCGCCACCCAGGCGCCCCCATCCATTTATTTTATTATGGTTATCACCCTCTTACTCCTGCATTAGAAAGCTGAGATGCCGTTCGGTGCTGTGGCAATAAAAAAATATTACCATTGCATTCGTACTGGCAATCCGTGCTTGCACAGGTAATGATGTCTGAGCGTACAGTTCATATCAGTCTCAACATTCTCAGGTATGTTTTGTAGACACGTATACAGTGTGTGGGTTTTGCGGGTTTCAAAAAAAAGCAAGCATCCCGGGCGCCTCGGTGTCTCAGTCGTTTAAGCGTCCGACCTCAGCTCAGGTCATGATCTTGCGGTTCATGAGTTTGAGCCCCGACTACGGTTCTGTGCTGACAGCTTGGAGCCTGGAGCCTGCTTCGGATCCTATGTCTCCCTCTCTCTCTGCCCCTTCCCTGCTCACACTCCGTCTCTGTCTCTCTCAAAACTCAGTAAACATTAAACAAAATTTAAAACCGGCATTCATTTTTTTCGGAAGGCGAGTTGCTTAATTAGCACAGACCTTTCCGAAAAAGCTGATAGGAAAATCATGGCCTTTCCTTGACGGACTTTCGTGAAAACGCATCCTTGAGTTGGAACATAATTGCATCCTGGATTTCCTTGTTATTTGTTACAATTCTAGCACTTGGCTTGTGGTTAATACAAGGCACTCACCGCCATCAGATGACAACATTTCGAAAGGTTGTGGCCCTGGCCACTCAGTGAACCTCCGTTTCCCTCCAGCTCTTTAGAATCGGGCAGCCCCACTCGGTGTTTGGACGTCAGGCACTTCGGTCCGGTACAGTCTCCTTTCTCCTGGCACTCCTCCCTACGCATTGGCTGCAGAGTCCTCCCCTCCCTCCTCCTCATGCCCCAGCCTGCGTCCACTCACCAGCACTAACAGGCTGTCTTCAACCAGAATTTTCTATCAATCGTGTCCCATCACCACTAGGTTAGATTCAAGAAGGAAGAAAATGTGCTTGGGTTAGACCCATTCTCACTGCTGAGCAACAGTAAGAAACCAGGAAAGCTTTTTATATATATACAGACCTTAAGACACCCCTTGGGATTTGCCTGCGAGATTTTCCTCTGGGACAAAGGGTCCTTCTCATCCTCCTGGGACAAGCTGCTTTCTACAGATTTCATTCGTGAATTTGTCTCTCAAGTTGACATTTGCAAGGGGTAAAAGGCCGTGATTATTGGGATTTTGGCTCATTTTAATGAGATATGCAGCGATCCCATAATGCTTTAAAAATTACGGATACTCGCGATGACCCATTCCTGTTCCATAGAAACTAAAGCTGTAACATCCCGTCTCATATGTACCATAACTTGATATCTACATAAAGGTAAGCTAATGCTGACGTGATTGGAAGTCCACGTAACGAAAGTCTGTTCCCCATTTCCCCTTGTTTACCTTTCATGACATAAACCTTCCAGGCAGGAAGATAAAGGCGTCTGTACGTGAAGACAGCTGTGGAATCATACGATTCTTTTCCCACACTTACCAACACTGTGTTGCGGCCCTTGGATTATTTAAGTAAAGTCATTTCTCCCACTTCCATTGAGACTTAAACACATTTTGCCAGTAATACAAAATCTCATTACTGCACGTCGGGGGGGGGTGGGGTGGGGGTGAAGACAACAGTTGTGCTCACTGCGCTGGAGTGTGTATTTTGGGGAGAGAGGCCTCTGTTGGCCCTGTTACCGGAAAGAGGTGGGGACGGCAGGGTTAGGGTGCAGCAGCGTGGGGCCGGTTGGGAAAGCTGGGTTTTCCAGCTGTGCTTCTGAGGGCTGAGTGAGGGACGCCCTGAGTCGTGCCAGCGCCCCGGATCATGCGACTGGGCTTTGTCCCAGAGTTGTCTGGGGCTCAGAAGAGTTTAGTGAGACCAGAGGAAGGAAGGAAGCCCGCCTCCCGCCACTCCTGCCACGATCAGTTCAAAATAATCCTGCTATTGGAAAGGTGTGCAAGTCTTTCTGTCTCAAAAGTATCTAGGCTGTTCTGATGCTTTTTTTTCTTTTTTTTTCTTTTTTTTTTTTTTGGATGCCTTTCTCTAAGAACCCATATTGGTCTCATTGACAATAAATTGACCTTTTAACCTATGATCTTTGAGGTTCTTGCACACGGTCAAGTTTGTTAGTGATCCTTTAGTGTTCCTTTTAAATTACAGCATTCGGAGAATGTCAGAGCACCCCAGTAAGGCCTGATCTTTTTTCGAGCTTCGTGTATCTTTTTGTGCCCAACATCGACCTACTCGGAAGTTCAGACACACCTCTTCCTCCTTCCAGTCCTCAACCAGGCAGAAGGAATTTCGGGCACTGTATCCTGACACGTCTCAAAGGCCAAGACCTTCGCCAAAGAAGTTTTATTTCAAAAATAGGTGGGTAGGGGCACCTGGGTGGCTCAGTCGGTTAAGCGTCCAACTCTTGATTTTGGCTCAGGTCATGACCTCAGGCTCTGTGAGTTCGAGACCCGCATTGATTGCCATTGGGCTCCGTGCGGACAGTGTGGAGCCTGCTTGGGACTCTGTCTTTCCATCCCTCTCTCAAAATAAATAAATAAGCCTAAACATACAGGTGGATACCAGGAGGGTGAGCATACAATAGCCCACTCTGCCCTCACCCATCCATCACTCACCCTGGGCTCTGAAAACCCTGGAGTGTTCACCGTTGTCTCTGCCAATACTCCTAAAGGTCATTTCTGCACGGAACCCCTTTCGCCTGTTAACAAGAAATGACAGTCCCTCAGAATGCTCCCGCTCTGCCCAAACCATCACTTGTGTCTGATTCGCCCCCGCCCGCGTCCGGGAGTTCTGCCAGCTGCCAACTGTGTTCCCCCTTCAAGGTCCTCCCACTCGGTTTTCCCAATGCCGGGAAAAGGTTCCTCTCTTTGAGTCTTGGTTCCTCATCATTAAGTTTTCATCCCAACGGCCACCACCTTAGAGATGCCTTCACCGAAGGCTCTATTTGCCTCATTTTCTTTCTCAAAGTTCCTATCACAACGGAAGTTATGGTGCCAATTTATTGAACTCCTACCAGCTCCGATGAAGGTCTGTGCTCTTGGACACCCGCTGAGCTATTTGAGGCCGTGGTCTCGGGGCTGTGGGTTGGTGACACAGGCTGACACGACTGGCGTTCTGTGCCTGCGTGTCCGGTGGTCCCCTGGCGGTTGGCTGCAGGTCTCTGGGTCACCTCGCCTCCAGCAGGTGGACCCAGGCCTGCTCAGGTCAGGGCAGAGCACACAGAGGGCAAGGGGGCGCTGTCCCCCATCAGCTGTGCCACGTTTATAGGCTGTCTGTGAAGTATAGATACCCCGATAGCATTATGGTTGGTTCTTTATTTTATGTTTTAAAACTTTACATTAACGAATAGTACCATGCATTGCCCCGTGTTTCCACGTACGGTCAACCAAGCCACAGACTGGGCCAGACTCAAGGAATGCAGACAGAGTCTGCCTGTTTTGTGGGAGAGGCTCAGAAGGTGCCGATCGGAGGGCGGATGGAGACCGGAGGCCATTGACAAGCCCGCCGTGCACATCCACCTCCCCAACACCACGCACGCACGCACACATCCGTTCACAGTGCCTGCTGTGTCCCCGCACCTGCGGCTTCTGTCTACTGGCAACTCCTCCATTCCTGGCGACACTGTGAGATTTAAGAAGCAAAAGCCACGAAAACTGCTTGGTGCACTTACTGTTTCCCAGTTTCTGGGATGCTGGGATTTCCCAGAATTCTGGCAAAAATCTTATGATGGCTAATTTTATAGGTCAACTTGACTAGACCATGGGGTGCCCTGAACTGGTCAAACAGCATTTTTGGGTGCATCTGCGAGAATGTTTCTGAATGAGATCAACGTTTGAACTGGTAGACCGAGTGGAACAGATGCTGTTCCTCATGTGGTGGGCCTCCTCTAATCGGTTGAAGGTCTGAAGATAGCAAAGAGACTGTCCCTTGCCCCCAAGGAAAGGGACTTCCTCCTGTCTGACTATCTTCAGACTAAGACGTCTGCTTTTTCTCTCTTTAGACTCTAACTGACACATTGGCTCTTCCTTGGCCTTGAGCCTACTGCCTTTGGAATAGAGCTACTCTATACGGTCTGCTCCCTGGGTCTCCAGCTTTCGGACTGAGCATGGCACTTGTTAACCGCCATGATTGCATGAGGTAATTCCTTATAATAAATCCCCCCTCTCTCTTTCTGTGTGTGTGTGTGTGTGTGTGTGTGTGTGTATCCTTTGGCTTCACTTCTCTGAGAACCCTAATACAAGCCTTTATAAAGTTCAGTGAAAATTAAGTTTTTTGCCAACTAAATATATGTTTTGTATACAGACTAATTACTACCTTTCAAATACACGTTGATGCATTTGTCATTAATAAAATGCATATTAATTTGGAAAAATATTAACAGTTTTGTTGTAGGTCTTTGTCATTTTCACATATTTTTTCAGCCAGGGGATATTAACACAACTCCCGTTTCTGGCATACCCTCGTGTAAGTACATGGCCCTCGTAGAGAAACAACAGCCTGTATGAGGAATTCGAAAGCCTGGTGCTTAAACTGATTTTAAATAATTCAAAAGGGTAAAAGGAAGGGAGAACTGTGTTGTTCTGGTGATTTCAGACAGGATACTTTACCCTTACAGTCCTTGTTTTCCTTATAAGTCAGATCAAAACGAAAGTATCTATCGTGAACGCGCCCAAGTTGGTACGAGCAATATGATTTATCGTATTTAACTACATCTTTACACTTTTAAAATGTTTTAAGTGCAGCCTCGCTTTGCTTTTCTGCAGAAAACGAGGACAAATACCCCGCTAGCCACGTGGGCACCGGCTGGAACAAAACCGATTACTGTTATCTCAGGGACGCCGGACTGCGCCAGGGGGCCCCGTGTGGGCTCGCTCCTTCTGCACGCGAGCTGCTTCCTCCTTGGACAGAGGCCGAGTCTTCGGGCACAGACAGCGCTGAAACACGACTGCCCTCCTTGCGAGGCCAGTGGCCGCGGCTGAGGTGGGGGCCGGGCCTGCGGGGAACACTGTTCTGTGACACGCCCGTGCAGGGGAGCCCTCGCAGAGCTCGCCTGCCAGGGAAGGCAGCCCTCCACCAGACGGGAGGAGGGGAGTGTTACTCCTGACTCAAAAACGTCGGAAGACGTTGGGGGTGCAGAGTCTCAGTTCTGCCACGCGAACGTCCCCGTCCTGCGTCCGCTGTTGGGGCCCCTGGCTTCTCCTTTGGACGAAGAGCTGGAAAGTCTGCACGTGGTGTCCCTGGGCACCTGTGGCGTGGGTCTGGCTGGGTCCTGGCCCCCACGCTCACCCCCGTCCCCCTGCTGTTGCCGGAGACGGGATCCCTGGGGACGCCGCCACGGGGGCGTCTGCTGTCACAGCAGGTCGGGGTAGGACTGGGCTCCTGTGAACCTGTCGTGGTCTGCCAAGCAGTCCCAACCCATCCGTCCTGCCACCCTTGATCCTGTAACCATCAGCGACCCGTCCCGGGCAGAAACCACAGCTGCCACATAGTCAGACAGCTGACCCTTTTGGACTTCGCCCCGACCCACCACAACAGCACCTTTAGAAACGGTGGGGCCGCACCGTCCCAGAGGCCACCACCACCGAGTATGAGCAGCGGCCACGTCTTCACCGCCACCGGACCGCAGAATAACCTGGATCCACGATCCTCCCCGCGGAGTCTGCTGTCCGGGGTCACACCCTGGTTCAGCCCGCGCTTGCCAGAAACCGGAGCCAGATGGAAGGCTTCCTTGCTCTGGTGGCCCCTTGGGGCGCTGCAACCCTGGGCAACGGGACGGAGGGAAGACGGTGATGACGGAAGGGGGGGAGGAAGAGGCCACAGGGCTGTGCGTGACTCGGCTGGCCCCTGCTTGGGGTGCTCCCCGCTGATTCAGACTTGCTGGGCCAGCTCCTGGGGAGACACACACAGGGTCTCCTCCGAGCAGTCGTGGGAAGAAGAGAAGAGAACCTGACCACCAGCTCTGTCAAAGGTTTGTCACCTGCGCGACTAGCCTCCCGGCACTTCTGGGCCGCGTGGGCACTGGTGGTCCCGGGAGGCGCCTCAAGTCTCTGCGTCAGTAAGGAGGCCCTGAAGCAGCCAGGCGAGCGGTGTGGGTGCGGGCAGGTCCGAGTTCGCCTCCCCGGAGGAGCCGGGGGCCTCTCGGGCTGCCCGCCCATCCGGGCCCTGGCGGTAAAGCCGTGGAGCGGGTCCCGGTGCAGCTGTCTGTGCGGCGCCCATCACGCGGGGCCTCTGGTGCACGCGCCCGGCCGAGCGTGGGGCCGGCCCTGAGCAGGTGCGCAACCGGTCCTTTAAGTCGGTTAACACATAGGGGGTCACGGGAACGATGGGCCCGGTGGACGAATTCTTCACTTTGAGGTAATGTTCCCTGCTTTCATTTCGCTATCATAGCCCATCGTCGCGCTCAGGCCCAAAACTCGATTACAGCCGTTAGAAATGATGAGTGGTCCCGGGAAGGCCCGGGAAACGCTTCCTGCCACCCAGTTTTCTCATCAATAAAGCGTGCGAGTTGCCTGCGCGCTCGGCACGAGGGGAAACGCCGCCCTTTGTATCGCAGTGGCCGCTAATCGAATTGGCCGGGCCACAGAATAGTCTCTGTGACCTAATTCTCAATCTGCTACAGGATTGAGATGAAGGCCAAATCATCTTAGAGGGCCTAATAATCCGGTTTCGATCGATCAGTTTCTTAGGCGGTAGCCTTTGGTTGAGACTTTTCAGATAAGTAAAGAAAATTAGGTTGGGAGCAAAATGCGTCTTCCTCAGATGTGGCTCGAACCGCCCGCTCGGCCTGGGGCAGCGGGGCCGCCTCTCCTGGGTGCGTTTGGGGCCCACGCAGGGGCGCTCCCTGTCCGAGGCCGGGCCCGCCGCTCCGCAGCTCAGTGAGTAAGACGCTGGGGCTTCTCGCATTGACTGCCTGAAATAAAATAATCTATGATGCATGAACAAGTCTAAATGAAATAATAATATCCTTAGCAGTGAAAAACGGATTGGTAATACGGTAATTGAGCAGATTTATTGCCGCCTCCTTGAGCTAGCCTGCCGAAACAGCCGGCTATTTTATTTAATCTCATATCAGAGGAATTACTGGCTGGTAATCCATTGTTAAACATCATTTAGAATGATGGATGAAAATGTCAGCCCTTCCAACATAATCAATTCATATCTCATTAGGACATATTATTTATGATTCTCATAATGGGACCTGCAGGGGTCTCCAGGGGGAGGTGGGGACCTCAGCTGCTGTCGAAATGAGATGAGATATACTGTAGCTTATGAGTTAATAACTGCATATAAAAAATACTTCTCCACGGTATTGATTGTTCTTAGCATTTTACGAATGAATCGAGTCTCTGTGTGAGGCTGTGTATTCTGTTTCTGGCCACGCGTCCACCTGGGCCTTCCAGGGCTCGTAATTTCACCGAGAACGTTTTCAAAATAACCATTTAGCTCCGGATAGTTTCAGAATAATACACGAATTTAGGAGAAGCCCCCGCCCCCGGAGAGGGAAGCCGGCCCTCGGACGTCAAGGGCCGAAGAACCCTCTGCCCCGCTGCGGCCGCCGCTCAGGACGGGACGTTCTCCACCCCCTCCCCCCCCCCCCCCCCCCCCCCCCACCGCTCCCTATGAAGATAAATCGACATATTTCCGCAGCTCCAGCCTGGTTGCTTTCTCAGGATACTCTCTCTCCTGTGTGCTGCCTCCCAGACCAATGGAAGCAAACCTTGATTCATGGACTTCATGCGGCTTATGGAACATCGGTAATTATGGTCACAGTGTCAACCTACTCCTCCGTTAAACTACGTCGGAGAATCATTTTATGCTTCAGCTCATAAACATCAATAAAGGAAAATGAGTAATAAATGACTGTCTAGAGTACAAAGGACCAGCTCATATTTCAGATGAAAATGAAGACAAAATGTAGCTTTTATTTGCCTGTGGAATTCGCATTAACTGCATCACTGACAAGAGGGAGCGGGATCAATAGTGGGCCGGCCGCAGAAAACCGTTTCTGGCTGTTCAGCCGCCAATGCAAAAGGAAAGCTGTCATATTGTAATCTTTATCAGGTAATCTTCATTACCCCGGACCGATGATATATGTATATGCCGGTCAGCTAGGGGCACTTCTAATTCTTGGCCCTATTTGTGGTTCGAGCGTGGAGCGATCACAAATTATTTGTTTACGGTGATGAAAAATCTTCAATGTTCATTCCTTTTATTCTTTTTATAGGTAATCCATATCCGGGAACTTTCTCGCCAGACCGCTTTATTCACGCAGGATTTTTAAGAAAGTCTTACATCAAATGTTACCCTCCTGCCCCCTCTGAGGAAAGGAGAGCCTGCCAGACGGGGCGAGGCTTGAGGGAGCCGTTCGTAAGCGCCTTCTCCGGGCTCTGGAAGGGAATTCCGCTTCCTTTGTGAACTGTTCTCTCCCTAACTGAACGGACAGTGCCGCGAGCCGGGAGGAATGGAAACGAAGGCTTCCCATGACATGCAACACAGTCAAACGTGTTTCCCCAGCGTTCTGTGTGCCTGCAAGAAAAAAAGAGAGAGGGGGAAAAAAAAAAAGCAAATACATGCTGTTCAGTGAGAAATAGGGACAGCCATGTCAGGAAGAGCTCTTTAACATGAATGCCATGCTAATGTGAAGGAGTTCTGCATTGCTATCATAAGGGGGCTGGGTTCAATGGCACACAGGAGGCACCCCGCAGAGCCGTGAGTTGAAAAGAGAAAAAGTGGGGGAAAAGGCAAGACCTTCCTTAGAAAAGACAGAATGGAATTTGAGAACAGGGTTGTTAGTAGTTACATGAATAGCAATTCTAACATTTCCCATTTACTGGAAACCTTTGATCATGGGGGATCCCGATGCACTTACCAAATAGCATTACATCCTGAAGGATCTTTACAAGGGAATCAAACTGAATGGCCACCATTTAGATTTCTCACCAGCCTGGATTTCCTGAGTTGAACTGAGTTGAACAGATCCTGCAGACCCCTCTGAACCATGTGTGCGTGTCTGGTTTTCTTTTCACTCCTTCAAGTTACTCTTGTCAGTATTTAAATGCCTTTTGGGGGCACCTGGGTGGTTCAGTCGGTTGAGCCTCTTGATTTCAGCTCAGGTCATGATCCCAGGGTTGTAGGATCAAGCCCCACATCAGGCTCTGCACTGACTGTGGAGCCTGCTCGGGATTCTCTCTGTCTCCCTCTGCCCACCCCCCACTCACCCTTTCTCTATCTCAAAAATAAAACTAGGGGCACCTGGGTGGCTCGGTTGAGCGTCCAACTTCGGCCCAGGTCATGTTCTTGCGGTTCGTGAGTTCAAGCCCCGCCTCGAGCTCTGTGCTGACAGCTCAGAGCCTGGAGCCTGCCTCGGATTTTGTGTCTCCCTCTCTCTCTGCCCCTCCCCTGCTCACATTCTGTCTCTCAAAAATAAATAAACATTAAAAGAATTAAAAAATAAATAAATAAATAATTTTTTTTCAAAATGCCCTTTTTTTTAACACGTCTCCTGTTTTTTTTTTTTTTAATTTTTTAATGTTTATTCGTTTTTGAGAAACAGAGAGAGACAGAGCATGAGTGGGGAAGGGGAGAGACAGGGGGAGACACAGAATCCGAAGCAGCTCCAGGCTCCGAGCTGTCAGCACAGAGCCTGACACGGGGCTGGAACTCACGGACTCTGATATCACGACCTGAACCGAAGTCAGACACTCAACCGACTGAGCCACCCAGGTGCTCCTCTTTTTTTTTTTTTTTTTTTTTTTTTTTTACCATCAGTGGCTATTTTAAATAAAATCAATTTAATACTACGGTCAAATTCATCCTACCATGTGAAGTGTGTTCACTTCCTTTAGAAAGCAAAACTGACAGGAATGTAGAGGATATATTAGCTTAAAAATGCAATTTATGTAAGAAATAAAGTAAATGATCTTTTAAATCCTATATTTACAAAGATAGTTTCCAGCAAGGAGCCCTAAAACAGAATCTCTAGATCTTATTCTTTTTATTCCCAGCTGTTTTGGCCATCAGCCCTTTCTGTTGAGATGTCAGTGGCAGACCTGGTGTCACTTCCTCTGCCTTCCCCTCCCAGGGAAGTGGTTCTGTCACTTAAAAGGGCAACTTAATCTGCAAATGTAGCATCTGGAACCTCAGCACACCTGTGAGAATAACTCTGAGGGCTTTTCTTGGCATGTTTTCTTCCAAGAGGAGGAATCACTAAGTAAAGCTTCTTGCAGAAGAACCCTATGTCCTGCCTGCCACCTAATTATTTCAGAAGCCTGAGATGGTTACATTCAGAACTAGAACAGAGTAGCCAAGCAGACATGTGATTTTAAAGGTTCTCTCGCTCGTTGCCATTAATTCTTTAACCCAAAATTCGTAAATAAATGGATAAACCTAATCGCCACCATTGGATTCAACTGGATTTTGAAGAATTTACAGGACCTCTATATCCCAACATTGTTCCCAGGAAAGAGAGTTCTTAATTAGCTCAATATTCAACAATCAAAATATTTGATTGCCAAAGGGAGTCAGTGAAACCAAAGATAAAAAGCAACTAAGAATCCTCATACATGTGGAAATAATGCAGCCACTTTGGAAAATGGGCAGCTTCTTAAAACACCATAGAGTTACCAAGTGATCCTGAAATTCCACTTCCAGGTATGTCATCAAGAGAACTGAAAACACACATCCATGCAAAATCTCATGCACAGAGGTTCCTGGCAGCATGTTGTTCAAAATAGCCTCAAAACTGAAACTGAAATGTCCATCAACTGATGGATGTATAAGCAAAATGTGGTTACAACCATACAACCGAATGTGGCACATCCGTACTCGGAATGTGGTACATCCATGGAACGGAATGTGGTACATCCGTACATGGAATGTGGTACATCCATACAATGGAATATGGTTACATCCATACAACGGAATGTGGTATATCCATACAACGGACTGTTTCCCAGTGATAGAAAGTTCCAATGTAGTGAACGATGGTACAATCCGGATTGACCTTGAAGACACGATGCTACGTGAGAAAGAACAGACAGAAAAGGCCACATATTGTGTAGTTCCATTTACATGAAATGTCCCAAATAGGCAAATCAGAAAGACAGAAGTACATTATTGGTTGCCCAAGGCAGTTTGGGGTGGAAACAGAGAGCGATAGTTAACAGATTTTGTGGTTTCTTTTGGGGTGCTGAAAATGTTCTGGAATTAGATACTGGTGATGGTTGCCCAAATCTGTGAATATACTGACAAACACTGAGCTGTCCACTCAAAATGGTTGGATTTTAAAGTATCTGAACAATACCTTAATAAAACTGTGACAGGAGCCAAGGACAAACAGGACACTTTCTGACACAAATCTGCATAGTATCAATGGACACTGAAACCCTTCAGTTCCTGTGGAGGTGTTTCTCACCTCTCCGCTGTAGCACAACTATCAGAGGAGACTGTTTCTGTAGTCCCTAAAATTCAGGATTCACAATTAAATAACGTCAGTGGGTCAATCTGTCAGCCAACAGGTAATAACTATTGAGCCCCCACCGAGTACATGGAATTCACATGAGGAATGCACAAGACAGCCCATGATAGGGACCGATTATGGTTAATCTGTGCAGCTAACATAGTATGGAAGGCAGGTAGACAAGAATCACCCAACCCTCAGCCTCTTCACTGTTGGTAATAATACAGCTTCATGGAAATCTGAAGCAAACCCTTTCCAGGGAACACTGGGCATGCTCCTGTAGGAGGGAGAAAATCGAGGTTCAATACTCGCATGCCAAGTGGAGAAACCCATGTCCTAGAGCCTACATTGAGTGGAGATGATAAAAATACTCTGCTGAGCTATTTGCATCTAATTAAATTAACTTTCATTCATGTTATTTCAGTAAATGAGCACCTAATAAACATCTGCTCTATGCAAGCCCTAGGCTGAATATTATGAGAAACAGGCATATTTAGGCTGAGCCTTGTAGGAGCTTATGATCTGGCTGGAGAGACTCCATAATGTGTGTGAACACACAGCAAGGAGACCTCAGCTGGACCGAAACTCTGTCTATGGTCCTGATCGGCTGTGCCAACGAGATTTAGTGACTAAACTTGTGTGAGCATTAATTTTCTCATTATTTACAAAGTCAAGGTAATGGTATCTGTCCCTCTTATCCCCGTAGAATCAGTTTCATGGTCAAAGGAGATCATGCATAAAGATTAATTTTATAGGAGAAACAAAATATGCAGTCAGAGGCATTTTCTCTGGATTCTAGTGATAAAATGGCTTTCAAGAGGGTGATAAGAGACGTCATCTGTAACATGAAGAATGCTAAAATGTTTCTAGCTGAAGAAAATAACCTATTCACAAAAGGGGTATCTTAGTCTGTTTGGGCTGGTAGAACAAAATGCCATAAAACTGGGGAGCCTATAAACAATAGCCCCACAGTTCTTCAGGCTGGGAAGTCCGAGATCAAGGTGATGAAGATGGCCAGTTGGGGTGGCTTTGCTTCATATGTCTCATCCTGGACCCCATGTCTGGAGGGTGGTGGCCACTCAAGCCGTTCTTTCATTTTTTTAAGTTTATTTATTTATTTTGAGAGAGAGCGTGAGTGGGGGAGGGGCAGAGAGAGAAGAGAGAGAGAATCCCAAGCAGGGTCCGCACTGTCAACACAGAGCCCAACACGGGGCTCCAACTCACAAACTATGAGACCATGACCTGAGCGAAATCAAGAGTCCGACGCTTAACTGACTGAGCCACCCAGGTGCCCCTGGAGCCTTTCTTTTTAATAGAAAAAGTAGAACTTCAAGAAGCCAAGCGTAACCACAGAAACACATTTCCAACCTTGTGCTATCTGTATCTGACAAATATGCCAATGGTCAAATCGAGTCCCATGTCTGAGCCTAAAATACGTTCTCCCACCAAGGCACCAAGGCAAGCATGTGGACCCACAACACTATTGTCAAGGAGTAAATATTTAGAAGCAATTATTCTCTCCACCCCAACTGGCTTGGCCGGGGAAGGTTAACATGGGGAATAGTCAGCACACATACTGTCAATAGGATAGTTTAAAAGTAGATATTGAGAAACATTTAGCAGCTGAATAAATCATGAAAATAAGATTTTTTAGAAATTGAGAGCCAGTAAAGATTTTCAAATAAGAATTGGCTTTGGAGGAGGTTTTCAGTGTCCACGAGACATCCAGCTCCTCAACCTTCCCAGGCTGTCACATCTTTTCTTTCTACATGACCCAGACCACAGTTGATTATTTGCACCTTTCCGGTGGCACCTTCAATTTATTTAAACACATTTGTTCCTTGGATCCACCCAGGAAAACTCCCAACACAAGACGAACATAATTGTCACTACTTTCCACAAAAGGTACTGTATTAGTTTCCTATTGCTGCTGTAACAAATTGCTATAAACTTAGGAAATGCAAAACAACATACGTTTATCATCTTGCAACTTCTGCGTGTCAGAAATCAACCACAGACTAGAAGATTCTCCGCCCAGGGTCATGCAAGGCCAAAGTCAGAGACCTAGCCAGATTGAATACAAATCTGGAGTCTCTGGGGGAGAAGGCGCTTTGGGCTCATTCAAGTTGTGGGCAATACACGCTTCCATATGCTTGTGAAACTCTGGTTATCTGGGTCCATCTTTAGCTTCTAGCGCCTGGCATTTCTCATTCATGGGATCCTTCCCTCTGAGGCCAGCATTGAGCCTACCCCATGCTTCCTATCTCTCTGGCTTGTCCTTCTGTGATATCTTTCTGATTCTCTTTTCTGTCTCCACTTTAGGGCTTGCACAAGCTACATGGAGTCCATTCACACTCCTGTTTTAAGGTCAATTGATAATTCCCTCAATTATATCTGCAAAATCCCTTCTGCCTTCTATGGTGACCTATTCAAAAGTGTAATAATTCACTACACTGAGGGATTAGGCATCCTCCTTTTGACAGCCCTGATTCTGCCCCTGCCAGCAATGGGACAACCTCCTGCTGGAGAACGTCCTGAACCACACACCATCTGTACCACTATGCATTGCATCATCCACATCGGTGAGTTTTCAGTTTTATCCTTAACCCTTTCAGTGCCTTTATTTGGTTAGCTAACTCATTTTTCTCAGGATTAATCCAAGTTGCAACACTCTCTGGAAGCCACTTACACATTCTCTCCATCACTCATTTTCAGATAACAATTTACTCTTTATTTAATTGAAGGATGCAAAGCCATTATGCAATCATCCAAACTCCCACCTACGTCTCCCCAGCGAATGCACCTGTATCTGAAGCCTTCACCTCCTTCTCTCCAGACTCAGAAATAAATGCATTTCTTTGTCACAAGCTGTGCCTTCATCTCATTGCCTCCAAACCCAGATATGAGAAGGGTATCTCTAAAACTCCCATGTGTATGATCTATATTCCCTTCCCTTCTGATTTCAGTCTACATGTTGAAATCTGTCCACCTGCCTCCAGAGAAAACCCTCCTGCACTGTGCAGAACTCTCTCCCTAACAATCTCTCTCCTCTCCCAACCAACCTTCTCTAAGGCTGAGATCTCCCTTGCTATCTAGATGGCTCATTTATTTCTCACCCCACTTTCAACTCCACCACCTGACTAAAGTTATCTCCACCATGTTGGCCTATTACCCTCTAATGGTTGATTCTGGAATGCCATTTTGCATTATTTTCCCTTTATTTATTATTATTTATGACTTGATAATTTTGACTATCTTTCATTGTAACTGTACTTTTTTGACCTTTGTGGGAAAGATTATCTAGATCCCTTTAGAACAGGTTTTCGGTGTCCAGAGTCTGCTGTGGGTCCCCCGGTACTCTCCCATTGTTTCTCCTTACACTTGACTTCCTACTGGGTGCTTTCCTGGGCTAAGCTCTTCCATTCACCCACCTTAGCGGGGTCTGTCTTCCCCAGTTTGTCTATTGCTCACACACTCAGCCCTGATGCTCCTCCACGAGTCAGATTCCTCTGTCTACTCAATGGCTTGTCCTTGTCGTGTAGATGCTTACAACTACTTCAAACTCAATGACTTCAATCCGAACTTATATTTCCCCTGTGGTTAGTTTTTTATCCTTCCACTTGCCTTGCCTTCCTCAACTCTTCTCGGTAGGCCTCTATGATCTACCCAGCCCCTCGAACTTGAAAACTGACATTTATACCCACATTTTTAAATCCCATATAGCTAATCAGTAGCTAAATCCTCCAGGTTTTACTTGCTGAATTTTTAAACAGCCTCTCTTGTTCTCTCTCCTTCAAGGGTACCACCATGGTTTAATCCATTAACGACTTAACAAATTCCTAAACTAGCCCCCAAATAACCAGGAGAATCCACCTAGATGAGAATCTGTCACCTCACTCTTCAGCCACCCTCCAAGGTTGCCTGCCTCTTATGAGGTAAATCACACACCCATGGCCAAGATCAGACATGAATCAGTCCACCCATGGTCTAGGTCATATGGGAATCAGTCTACCTATGGTCAAGATAGTATGTGACTCAGTCCACCCATGATCAAGCTCAGACATGAAGTAGTCCACTCATGGTCAAGATCATATGGGAATCAGTCCACTCATGAACAAGCTCAGACATGAAGTAGTCCACCCATGGTCAGGGTGATATCTGGGTCAGTCCTTACTGTCCTCTCCATTTTCACATCTTTGCCTTCTTCTCTTCACTTTCACTTTATGTTATAGCAACTATAACCTGTTATGATTTCCTGACGTGCCACACCTTTCTTCACTTCTGTGTCTATAATTTGTAAAATGGGAAGAAGTTACCTTTCTGCCTCTCTTACTTTCCCCACCAGCTCCCTCTTTCAAGTGAGCAACTCAGAGCTTTCCTTTGGGATATGGCATAATGGTCACTTCCATCTGTAGGCTCAAGCTGGAAGAGTGGCCATTCCTGGGACTCTCACTGAATATTTTATACTCTTGGGTTTGCCGTGTTTAATCCCCTAGTCTGCTCACTCCTCTAACGGATCGTGATTTCTTTGAAAATAACACTTCTATCATTCATGAAGTCATTAGTAAGCTAACTGCAATGAATTAAAATGCAGCTTGAAGAACAAACACTCGAAATAGTAGTGGAATGCCATGCTGGCACGTAGCATGCCCCGGTGTGGATAAAAACGTCACATATGCCGCGGGGAATAAGCGCCCACCACGAGTCGTGCGCCGGTGTGAGGGTCGGGCAGCTCATGCACCCTGACATCCAGCACACCCTCCACTTGGGAAGTCTTCCTTCAAAGCCAGTTTATTTCCTTCCCTTCCTGTTGCTCTACTGATCACAAACTACTCAAGGCTGTTTCCTTGGAGGTAGAAATATTCAGCTCTTCCTGAAGCGGGAGCCGCGAGTCACAAATGTTGACATTTTCTTCACTTCGTTTGGGGGATCAGATCGTGGTTACTCGAGAAAGGGGAATACACACCTGAGCTGACTAAACTTTAAATTGGAAACCAGCAGACACACAAAAACCCTAAGTCAAAGATAAAGATTTAGTGCTACCGCTTAGTGTAAAATAATTGTATAAAAATATCTTCTGAAATGGTATTGGAACTTATGAAATAGCGAAATAATAAATTCGTCTGCATACATCTGGATTTAGAAACAGAGTCCACAAAATTTATCAAGTGCCTTGTGTCAACTTTAACCTCACTACTAAAACCAGAATATATCTAGAGTTATAGATACACAGATACAGGTATGTGGAGGTATAAAAATGTGCAACCATAGAAATAGGCACCCAGACACAGAGATAGACACCTGGACATCATGTATATGAATTGTCTTGAATTCCACCCTGGATTAAATCTAAATAATGACAGAGTGGTTTCATACAATTTGAGATGGTTACAATGCTACGCAATTACAAGACACAGGGAAGAGAAAAAAATGGTTCAAAACCATTATTTAACGAAGTTACCAACAACAAGAACCTCAAATGGAAACAAATTTTGGTGAAGTGCAACACAAATTTAGCTAGGATCTTGTATCCTATAATATTATTTGACAGAAAAGTTACCATCTCTGTCAGGATCACCCCTATGTTTAGTCCAACATTGTGTGACCTGATGAAGAGTTTAGGTCATCACACTTTTTATCGCACCTCTGCATGGAAGAAAAAAAATGCTCATTTTCTCTGCTAAAGGAGCCCTTTGTAGATAGACCCAGCCTCTGCGAGAACCTCGCAGAGTGACAGTGGAAGGTGGCCCTGGGACTGCAGCCTTCACTGTTGTGCAAAGGGAGCCATATCGTTGTACTCACCGATGCAATAGACCCAACAACTCTATCCACAAGGGAATTAAATGTGCATGTGCCATTTTAATTCTGGATAGAACTTAGAATAACCAGTGATATCCTCACTTTTTGTTTAAGAAGACCAGACCCAGGGCCCTAAATCCGGTAGAGAAAACCCAGTTCCAGCAGAGAAAACCAAAATGGATAGCACGGGGCTATGTTTCCCAATGCGGATCACAAGGCAGTCATCAACGTAGTGGGGACAGTTAGATGGAACCTCAAAGGTACACCCAGAGGGAATAACTGTGTTTAAGAAGCTGATCACAAGAACAAGAAAACTTGTCCACGGTATTCCACAAAGTCAAATGTGGGACAAGAACAAATATTGCAGAAGCATTGGAACTTAGACCTCAAGGTCAAATACTCAAATGACTGATGCCCGTGTGCAAGGTCAAAGACTTCTAAGGGTAGGGAGGCCGAGAGCCAATCGGAGATCAACAGTAATCCTAAAGATTGTAACAGACTCAACTACACATTTCCACCCTGCTGAGAGAGAAGCCGTATTATTCTCATCACTGTCCGGTAAGAGTGAATTATCTATCCATTGGTTTTTTCATAGATCAGCATCACTTTTGTAGTCAAAATTAAAAAAGAATCTTATTAACTAATTAGATATATGTATATACATACATATATATTTCCATCTACATCTACCTTTCAAAATCAAAAATATGTTTATGAAGATTTCCTTTATATAGAAATTTAAGGCATAGCCTAGTTCTAGAAAACAAGACAGGCACCTGATAAGCATAGTTTTTGAGTGAATGATTGCAAAACTAAGGGAATGGCTACTTTCTAAGAAAACAAACTCAAAATTCTATATTCCCAGATTCAAGTAAATATGGAGAATTAACAAGATGGTTGCAAGCTCAATTCCATGAATGGTGATCGTGTGCTTGTTACGTGCAACACAGCACACCGACTATTTTCCGGGGAGCCTATGAAGCATTAATAGACAAGACAAAACTTACACACATAGTGTTTATTTTGGAAGGTAAGCAGGGATAATGGTAGTTTTGGGCAGTGCAGGTGCACAACATTCCCACTGCTGCAGAAAGTTCGGTGAGGGATCGTTGACGTAGAGCTTTATCCTGGTAAAGAACGAGCACACACACACGTGTTTACAATGTCAGTTTCCCCAAGAAAAGTCAACAGCTAGAGGCTGAACATTCTTGCAATGAAAAAATAGAAGTTACTGAAACCTACTAGATGGGGCTGAATGATGTCCACATTTTTTTAATATATTCTGTAAGCCTTTATTATTTTTTTATTATTTTTTAAGTTTGTTTGTCTTGAGAGAGACAAGGAAAGCGCAGGCTGGGGAGGGGCAGAGAAAGAGGGAGAATCGCAGGCGGGCCCCATGCTGTCAGTGCAGAGCCCAATGTGGGGCTTGAACTCATGAAACCGTGACATCATGACCTGAGCCAAAATCAAGAGTCGAACGCTTAACGTCTGAGCCCCCAGGCAGCCCGTACTCTGTACACCCTTAAAAACTGCCACCATGTAGAACTCAACCTTTCACCCCACACACAGCGATTCAGGATGCTGAGAACTGACCCTGTCCGTTCTTGTCGTTAGAGAAAGTGTGGCCATACTCAGGACGTTGCAGGAAAATGTCAAATGAACATAAAGGCACTGAACACAGACAAATGGATGATATTAAGTGCGGTATTTTAGTCGCGCCTTCTTTCCAGTTGTTCAGCACAGAAGCTAAGTTTCCTTGTGGTTGGCCAAGAAGCAGCATGCTGTAGATGGCATCTGCGGTGACAATGCTGCTCCTCTGTGGGGGCCTGAGAGCTTCTGCGGTGTCTGCCTCGACCACCCTCCCCACTGGCCATGGTCCTTGGGATCCAGCAGCCGGTTCCCTGCCTCTGGGCAGCCACCCCCGTGACCTGCAGGATATTTTCCTTCTATTCCGTGCCCAGTTATGTCCCATTGACTTCCTGTCCCCGCTCAAACATGGCGCCACCATAGACTCTGCTGCCTCTATGCTGACTCTCCTCTCTCGGTGGTGGGACAAATCACCATCTGCCCATCAGCAGTGATGACTGGGCTTGTGTGTTCCCGATCTCTGCCCTGCACAGACTGCAAGCCGAGAGGGCTCAGGCCCCCGCCCACAGACCTGCCCTCCATGCCCAGCTTGATGCACGCGTGGCACTTAGTAGGTGCTCACTATATGTTCATTACCTACAGGTATCGGTTACATGATGGAGACTTGGAGGCAAAAAGTGAGAAGTGATTTTCTATTACTGTTAGCGTCGGTTACCCGTGTTTTGCGTCTCTGCTCCGAATCCACTGTTACCGGCTCCTCTGTGTAAATGAGCGAGCCCTTTGGATAGTCTCCCTTTGCCAGTTGGCACAGTGTTTGGCTTTGTCAGTAGAGGCCACCGGAAAGACACTGCAGGCTCAAGAGTTTCCTTTCCTGCTTCCGGTGCACTCTGTCCGCGGGCCCCCGTGCTCTGGGCAGCATGGGCAACCAGCCGCACCCCTCAGCCCTCCGGGTCCTGGCACCTGGCGGGTGCCCTTGTAGCGAGAAGTGTCGCCCCTGAACGATCCTCTGCCTGGGACTTGGGACAGAAACTTCCGGCAAGCTGTGGACGGCAGATTTCCATCAGTGGCGGAGGGTGAGTCTTCGGCAAGTCCTGCCAGCAGGGCACCCAGCGACCCCGAGCTTCCCCGTGAGTTGCGCTGCACCTCCTTCCACCGTCCGGGTGCTGCTGGGTCTCTGCACTGGGGCAGGGGCTCCTCCCCAGATTTGCACTTCCTGTGTCCTCTGGAACCCTCTTTCCTGTTTCCTAGCTTCCTCCTGGTCACTCCGACCTCCCGTTACACGTAGTCGTTCTTTATGTTAAACTTTCCCACAAATGACCGTCCAGGCTCCGTCTCCTGGTTGGGTTCGGACTGATGCACTCTTTCCTAGGGAGTGTTGATCCGTGCTTGCTTCTCAGGTGAGATAAAAGTGTGGACGCCACGCCTCAGAGAAATACAGCGAGCGTGAGTTCTGCCCCATAAAGCCTTGGATTAACATTCACACCGGGATGGGATTTGTTCTTGTTGAGATGTGAGCTTTGGCGACCCCAGGTTTGGAAAATGGCCATGCAGCCGGCCACCTGCTGATGAGCTTCCTTCAAAGCAACACGGCTTTCTCTTGCACGCGGACATGCTGAGCGTGATGCACAAAGATGTCAGGCGGGCCTCGTGAGGTGCGAGCCTCGTCCCAGGGATCCTGAGACCGACGCCAGGCACGTGCCCACCCTAGACGTAAACTACTTACTCCTGGAGGTATGTTGGGTTCTCCGTCTTTAAGCGCAAAAATGCATATTTATTTTCATCTCTGATTTATATTTTTCAGAACCCTGCTCACTTCTAAGCTCCTTAATGCGCTGTAGTGAACATGAGATGTGTCTCCTAGGGATTCAATTTTTACACGGGGGGTGATGAAGGGTAATTCTTCACAAGGAGGTGGAAGCCATAGGTTTAGGTCTATTTACATAGGCAACAGAGACTGGCCACGCGGGGACTATTTTAGCTCCCTCCTTCCTAGAGACCAGACTGCTGGGTGACCCCGCTGCAGGATGCAGACTTTAAAAGAGGCGACGCTAAACCCAATCCAGCCGCACAGATTTTCGGCACACGCCTTCCTCGAAGCTCAACGTTCTGAATTACTGGTGGAATATTTGCAATGAGAAACTCTGGCCTACATGGGAAACCTGGTTGACCCCTGAGGTTATTAGGTAGGGGCTCTGATGATCT
Source organism: Prionailurus bengalensis (assembly GCF_016509475.1). NCBI lineage: Eukaryota > Metazoa > Chordata > Mammalia > Carnivora > Felidae > Prionailurus > Prionailurus bengalensis. Next base: position 92,554,894 of record NC_057356.1, on the reverse strand, counting down.
CAGGCCTACACTGTATTAACCGAAAAAGCAGGGCTGTGTGCAGTGGGCACTTTGGGACCGCTGTATGAGGCATGGGTGTCAGAGAAGTGTCCACACACACCACTCACCTTCGATTCTAAAATGCTCGGGCCCTCCAAGACAGGCACCCCGGTTCCAACCACATTGCCAGCCGGTGTCTGGATCGCCTCTCCCTGAAAAGTGGGAACAGAGTTTAAATGTCAAGAGTTAAGCCATAATAATCTCACCTCATGATGTTATTTCAATCAATGGAATAAGAAATTCTGAGAGCCCTGTCTAGTCGAGGCTAACAATGGTATTATATTCCCAAAACTCTTAGCTTGGAACATAAGCACCACTCAGGAACAGCGTCCGCACTGGGGCTCCTTGCCCATCATAAAAAGCAGTGACATTCCATCAATATGTAATTGTATTAGTTATTCTACAGGGGCTCCAGGAAATCTGATGCAGAGGACTGTTAGTATCGATCAACGTTCTGAAGTCCCCCTGTCCATTGTTTACCGAACTGGTCAATTATCATTGAATTTTTCGTTTTGAGTTGAAATGGAAAATTAACAGAAATCAAGAAATTTCTTAGAACGTGTTACCAATGAATTACTGAGGTTTTAATGTCGCAAATTTACAGTGTGTCCATGGCTTATTTTTAGATGGACATATTTTCTTGATGAATGAATATTCCTATTACCATATCAGTTCATTGAAATCACCTTCTCTGTGACCCTTTTTGTCAAATGGAATAGAATCAAAACAACATTAACTTACCTATTACCTTAGACTTCTCATTGCCTCCCCCCAAGTTGGAATACTCATTACCATTAAAGGTTAATATTTGAAGTGTTATTGTCTGATTTCATAAGCCAGACTTAAAAATACCTATTGACAAAAAAATACATGTAACCATTTCAAATTTTTTTAAATGAAGGAACTTTTTTTAAGCAAAATGCATTTATTGGTCTCAAGATAGAAAATCCATAAAATGGGGCGCCTGGGTGGCGCAGTCAGTTAAGCGTCCGACTTCAGCCAGGTCACGATCTCGCGGTCCGGAAGTTCGAGCCCCGCGTCAGGCTCTGGGCTGATGGCTCGGAGCCTGGAGCCTGTTTCCGATTCTGTGTCTCCCTCTCTCTCTGCCCCTCCCCCGTTCATGCTCTGTCTCTCTCTGTCCCAAAAATAAATAAACGTTGAAAAAAAAATTAAAAAAAAAAAAGAAAATCCATAAAATGGGTTATTTTTCAGACAGGTAACAACATGAAGTAAAATCTCCTGTATCGTATACGCTAACGATAGATCCATAGCAAATTTTAAAATATGCATAGCTCAGAAATGCCAAGATCTAATCAAGAAGTCGTTGGCAATGCAGGAATAGCAGTTGATATCCGTCATGACTCAGGATGACATGCATCGTAGGATCTGGGCTCAAACCAAACCATGTTTGCCATGCACACGGGAGGTTCTCGGAGCAGTTTCCAGGCCAGCTGAGAACACTGTGACAAAGGTAGATCAGAGGGATAGTGAACATTTTAGAGATAAGCTGCAAAGTTAGGGGCCCACCTGTGGCCAATCTTTAGTTCCAGGTACTGAGTTTGCAAAGATCATGAAAGATTCCGTGGAAGAGAGAGTAACTCCCAGGAGAGCAAACACGCACGCCGGGGGGCTTTCAGTGGCTGTGGGATTTGCCTTTGAGACCTAACGTTTGAAAACCGAGTCAGGGTTCTGTCCTCGACAAGGGTGATGGGTGGGAGCAGCAGGTGCACGCCCGGCGGGGAAAGAGCTCACGACAGGTGCCTGGACCTTCTAGGAAACTCAGACGCCAAGTACAGTAGGTACCTCCGCTTTGCCTCTTGTTCTTTACAGAACGCAAGGTGTCAACAACGTGAGTCGTAGGTAAAACCCCAGTCAAGGGTCTTTTGATTTCCCGTGTAAATTCACCCAAATGAAAAGAAGATGCTGTGGCTCTTAATCTTAGAATTCTTTTTATTCCATCATTACTTATTTTTTATCCACCCTTATTTTTTTATTATTGCCTACAGTGGCCAAAAAGAGGCAACAAAAAGAACAATCTTAATCGCTTTAAAGGGCTCCAATAGAGTTGTAATTTGCCTTATAAACCACGTCACTGTGCCCTAGATTTACAGCAACATGTGATCTTTAAATATACTGTATATCACTCTCCTGATGGTCATGCAATTAGGATCTGGACACTAGGAACAACATACTACCAAAAAATAGTTCTCAAAAGGGGATTTGGTGTGTCAGGGAAGATAACAGTAATTTAGAATTCAGGTGAACATGATTTTAATGCCACATAAGATTAAGCCCCCGAATGTCCTATCTCCACATAGGATCATTACTCTGGCTGACGACGAAGCAGGTAGAAAGGGGAGAAATGAAAAAGAAAACACAGAAGCAGACTTCAGCAAGGGAAAGAAAAAGAACATTGCAGACTTAATACAATACGCTTGTTTTTAAAGGATTTCATAGATAACTGCGTTTAACAATACAGTATTAACCACTGTTCCTACAAAACAGAAAATCCCAAACGTGACACCACTTGTGAAACTCTGCCCAATATTCTTTAATTTGAGACATTACAATCATTGGCTGAAACGTTAGGATTTTATGCAGATGCTGAATCATATATGCAGAAAAAATAAAATTGCATTGGTTCATTTTATTACCAACACTGCCTTGTTTCCCCTAGTGAGTTTATCGAGGTGTGTGTTCTTGAAAAATTAATCCAAATTATTTAATAAAGAAATTCAATCGCCCTTATTGCCAGTATAATATGAAGGACTCTTAACCTGTGTCAGAGTTATTGTTATATTTACTACAAATACAATTTAAGTACTTTTTGCGGAATGATGTGGTAATAATCATTTGTTTCTCTACACTTCTGGCTCCATGAGTTCAGGGACCATTTATTTTTTATGTTACCCCCAGCTTCCACCTCAAGGACAAGAAAAGGGTAGACACTTCATACAGACTTGAGTAAAAGAACGGATCTGTGAGTCCTCATACCCCTTCTCCAAATATTTCACATTTTTAAAAATATTTATCTATTTTTGAGAGACACAGAGAGACAGAGCATGAGCGGGGAGGGGCAGAGAGAGAGGGAGACACAGAATCCGGAGCAGACTCCAGGCTCCGAGCTGTCGGCACAGAGCCTGACCTGGGGCTCGAACCCACAAACTGTGAGATCGGAACCTGAGCCGAAGTCGGTCGCTTAACTGACTGACCCATCCAGGGGCCCCCCTCCGAAATATTTCAAATCAGGTTGCCATATTTTTCTTCCTTCATAGAACTGTAATATTATGACATTTTATTATATGTTTTACATTATATATAATGTGTTATATATTGTGTACGTACAAGTGTACATATATGCGTAGGATTGGTATGGCCACATGTATATGAACAAATGTGGAATATATTCTTTGTAAGCATGTATATGTATATTACAATGTTTTTTACATATCTAAGGATATGTGTGTATGTAACGTATAACATACATATGTGTATATATCACATATAATTCTCATTATGTAAACATGACCAATTTTTATTTGCATTTCACTTATTTACTTATTCTGCACACTTGGGCTAGAAAATACGCCTTTGCAAATCTCCCAGGGAGAGGAGTGGTCACGTAGCCAGAAAGAATGAGAATGTGGTCAGCGTGATAGCTCAGAACCAAAACCGTTGTCCTTTAGACCACTCAGGAAGGATGTACTTCATAGGGCTCTGGAGAAATTCAAACAATCCAGATGAATCAGAGACCCCCACGGCCCAGTGACAGCCCCCAGAGCCAAAAGGACAGGCAAAGTTTATGTGACATTTAGAAAACGTCAAAGCCTTCTGTTGTCTCTCCAAGGTGCTGAATTAGTTCACGCTGCATTAGAACGTGAGTGCGGGGATAAACCCCGCTGGAGGGAACAGCCAACAGACAGCTGAGCGGGGCCGGAGCGGGCTGACACCCGCCACACTGTCACTGTCACGTGGGGAGTGGGCCAAGCGCCCCGGACGGAGCGTGGGTTCCTCCACACCCACCTCCCCTTGACCGCACGCCAGCCTGCGGGTTAAAGCAACAGTAACAAAACTGCACTTGTCTCTGCATTTGCTCTGATTCTTCTGCAAGGTTCACCAACACCTTCTCTGTGTGAACGGGGCTTGCATTTTTACACAGCTCCGTCCATGGGAATGTTCTTCGAGTTACCACCACGGTGATTTTGCTTACTTGGATTTTTTTTTTTAATTAGACCCCAGTAAGTGGATCAAGGATTTAGAATTTGTGAAAATGTTTTTTTTTTTTTATAACAAAAGTTGACTCCGATGCTTCCATTTTTTTCTTCAAATGTTTATACTTTATATCATTTGAATGCTCAAAACATTGAAATATCCCATCGAAACGCAGGTTATTGTTAGACTTCCAAGGAGGCAAACCTTGTATTCCATTTTGACTGCAATTATGTTAACTGCTGAAAATATGGTAGACAATCTGCTTCTTTGGAAGAAATAGTGACTCTGTGAGTAAATGCTGTTTTAGACAAGATCCTTGAGACAGTGAATGTGCAAGGTTTTCTAGAGATCCAAGGGCTGGGGATCTGGACCCACCTCACTGCCTTCCATGCCGCCTTTTACTGTCCTCAGGCTTGTTTCAGACAAGGCTTTGTTTAAAGCATTCTGCTTTGAAATTTTTTCTCTTTCTCCATTCTCTTTTTATAGAGAAACTGGAAAAGGTGATAAATAATAGGAAGGAGAGGCCGGAGCCTGTCTGGCAGTTTCCAGGTGTGTTCTGGGGAGGGGGGGGTAGCCTGGGGGGGGGTCCGCCCTCACACACACCTGGCCACGTAGGCGCTGGTGTCAGCCCCCTCATCTGACGCATCAGGCTGCTCTGCTAAAGAACGCTTTCCACTAGAACTTAATTATTTATAATGGGCAATTGTTACTGACGCAGTCTGTGACAATATTGTTTTTGACAATTAATGTGGACAGCCAGAATATCCTACAAGATGGTATTTAGGCGACTATTTTAGTAATAGTTACCTTACACCCTATTATGTGTAAAAAAAAAAGTATCATACACTGGAGAAGAACTCTTAGATGTATCTATTTTTTTTTCAGCTTATTTCATTAATTATAGAGCTTATTTAACCAAAATGCAGCTGAGGCCCTAAAAACCTCACTTTTACTTGGAGGATGTGCACCTTGAAATTTTTATGAACATATTCTTTTCCTTCTTCCCTATAGGACTAATTCCCAGATAATATATATTATTGAAGCTCCGTGCTGGTTTATATCACCTTCCTCGCGGGAATAACAAAGAGCTAAAGATTGGAAGGCTGCTCTGTCTTTATTCCATGTAAAAACCTGAGAGGTACTTGAAATATAAAAAATAACCTATGGCTAGAAAGACGGGTACGAGGAAGATTGTGGTTTTTTGGTTAATAGTGTGACTCACAAGCCGAGTATTGATTTTAGGAATTAGAAATAAGACCCAAATTAAATCACACTCCGCCCATTAAGTTTGTGTTATAAAAAAAAATGCCGTGGGTTTAGCTGTGCGTGGTTTTTCTGGAATTGTCCTGTGTGTACCCAGGATGCTTTCTCAGGGCCCCAGACCACCCGCTGCTGTCTCAGGTGCAAGGCGCAGGCTCCAGCCCCAAGTTGGTGCAATGCTGCCACCACATGGCCGCGTCGCTGCACACAGCCCACTGAGCATGTGTTTGCAGAAAGACTGATTTCCTATAGAAAAGGGATATTTAAGATCCAAAGACGCTGATGTGCACCCGCGCACCTGGCAGTGTGTGCACACGCTTCGTCTTCAGCAGAGAAGACAGTCAGGCTAATGAAGACACATGCCCTCGTATGTGTTAGCCGATAAGAAAGGCATCATCTGAGGGTTAAGGTATTTATTGTGTGTGCACCTATGATGTTCATCTTTTCTTGAGCGAGAACACAGGAAGCGACAAGGGGGAACTCGCCCGTTGCTATGAAGATGGCAGTGACACAGATCCCGGGGAAATTCAGTGCCTGAGCTCACCTTCCACGGCTTCAGGCAGGAACTCGGGGCGGGAGCTGTGAGTCAAGATCACAATAGCAACGGTGTCCTTAAGTAGGGCAGAAATTAATTATTGTGCGCAATGCAGAAAATCATGATGGAGATTCTCTTGGTCTCCCACTGCCAAGTTCGTTAAAAAGCGCTCTGGGCTTGGGAAACAGTCAAGCACAGGTGTGTGAATTCTTTCAGAGGTGCTGACACCTTTTGTGTCTCCGAGGTGGTCACATTGTTCGGGACTTGTGCCTCAGCAGGGCGCAAGGCTGCCATTGTTCTGTTTATGCTCAGGAAAGTGAAGGCTTTCAAGTAATAGTTAACAAGGACGGACAATAATTGATGTTACTGTAAGAAAAGGTAACCTGAACATCCTTTAAAGAAAAGAGTAATGAAGCAAATTTTAACACGGAGGCTGCTTTTCTTTACAGTTTATTTCGGCATAGAGCTGCCATCCACTTCTCATAGTCAAGAAACTTATTCCTTCATTCTTTAAACACGATGCATTTTATTCATTGGGGGACAAAGTGCAAAAATATATCGATTATTGACAACTGAGCTTCGGGAGACTTTTAGGAAATAAAGCGAATGCGAATAGTATTGGGACAGAAAACGTCAGATGACTTTCAGTGGCCGTGTAGAGGTGTGTAGAAATATACACGTGTGCGTGTGAAACACGTCTTCATACATGTGGCCTAACTTTCGCAGCATAAGTAGGTTCAAATTTCCAGTCAAACATACAGCACGTAAGACATTAAAATCGGTCGCAATACGTGAGGCCCCAGGTTGACCTTCTATTTCCGCAGGCTCCAACATTATTCTTAAAATTTACAAAATGAAAATGTTTGCCATGTATTTTCATAATTGCATGTGTGCTGTTTAGGCCGAGATAAGAATTACTGAATTGTTTTTGGTAGATAGCATGCCTGTAAGCCCATTCTTAGATGTGAGATAGCAGCGTTATTTTACTGAAGTATAGCCTGGGTTAATAAGCCAGCATAGTCTTCCTCAAAGGTTGAGGAGCAATCGTGGGGAGCAACAGAGAAAGTATTTTTGTGCCAAAAAAAAAAAAAAAAGGACTCCAAATCAAATTATTCCCAGTCTGTGGTTTGTTCTGTCCTTCATTTTAAATTTCCTTTTTCAGGTGAATTTGAGCCAGCCCTTAATGTTATTTTCATTTAGTTTTTTGTATGTAACACACGCCCCCATCAGGTGAATGCACTTGTCATGATTGAAGTCAATAGATGGTAATGACCTTTTATCTTTATTGCGGAGCTCTAGATCACGGGAGGCAGAGCTGGCTTGAGTAGCTCCAGATTGGGAACGGGCTCTAATTGAGTCTGCATCAATCTTTAATGACAGCATTGTTATCGTTGTTGAATGCGTTCTTCCATTTGCCTTTCCCCCTTTAGAGCAATTTTAAGCCACTTCCCCGGTGCTTGAAGGTTAAAGAAATGGTGACCCCTGAGCTTCCGCCCGGGAGACAGGTGCCATGCCACGTGGGCCACGTCCTCTGACGGCACTGGCCTGGGGCTCTTCCTCACGGGGCGGCCGCCGGCGCCCGGGACTGAGCCTCCGTGGTAACGGGGTGAAGGCACGGACCCCGGGGAGCAGCCCGTGCTTTGGCCGCTCACGGAATGGTGGCCAAAAGCAGGCAACGGGGCTGAAAGAGACCACCGACATAACGACCGTAATTCTCAGATTCAGAAAGAGCCCTTGGCTGGTTTTGATCTTTCAAATGCTCATTTGGGTAAAACACCCAGACTGCACAAAGTAATAGCGGTAAGTGTGCACTTACTTATACAATCAGACCCGTGTGTTTACAAGCATGGACGTGTACATTTGCATATCTATGGCCATAGTGGTAGGGCATTTTGAGTTAAGTAAGATTTCTTGGATTTTGAAAGCAAAGACTAAAAGAAACTCTCATGAAATTTGTGGCAAGCGTATCGGGGATCAGAAATGTTTCTGCAATGCCCCTCTGTCCATCGTTGCTTAACACGCGGTCCAGCAAGTGCGCGAGAATGCCTGTTCTCTTTGTATTTACAAATTGCAACGCTGTTTTATCTCTGTCCGTTTGAGTTTCCCCATTTCTGCCATTTGGCTGCAATAAATATTTCTGAAAGTCCTGCTCTCGTGTGCGCGATGGTGACCACTCCATGCAACGGCAAGGCAGAGGTTTCCATTGGTGGCGATTAGTGAACTTTCTAAATCTGCAAACCTTCAGCAGGCCTAGGCTTCCAATAAATGCCAGTGTCTATTTTTAGACGCCAGCCCCTACTTAACAGAAAGCCAGTGCACCAACCTCAGCTGCTAGTGTCGCCGGACCCAAAAAAGGGATTTCTGTCCTACCTACCGTGTCGTAGGAGGGCCGTTTTGTCGCATCATCTCCAGATTGTTGTTTACATTTTCTGTTCGATATTCTTACAATAGGGAGGGAGAGGCAACGTTTTCCGGAATGACATTCTGATGCCTGCCGGGTTCCTATCGCTGGGAAGGCGTCAAGACGGAGTGGAGAGGGTCAGGGAGTCGTGGGATGAACAATGTTTTGTTGATGTAGTTCACTTGCCCGAACAACAAGCCTGGTTTTTCATAACGAAACGCAGATTATCGTGGAGAATTTCTGCACAGTGTGCTCTGCTCTGGGGAAGTGGCTTCCCGGAGAGCTTCCTCTGGCAGTGACAGATCTGGCCTATAGTTTTATATTTCATTGTACGGGGTGCGTGCATCCGACTCTGAAATCCCTGTAGTGGAAATCAGCAGTAAATTTGTAGAGGCGTAGATTAATCTGCTAAAATTACTAATCATGTAAAAATTATTAGGAAAATTAAAGAATCCCAGCTTTAACATTTGAGGAAGTGACTTTACGAATTTTAAGCCCCTGTTTTCAAAATTTAATTTAAAATGTATTTTTAAAAATTTTTGTAATGTTTTATTTATTTTTGAGACAGAGACACAGCATGAGGAAGGGGAGGGGCAGAGAGAGAGGGAGACACAGAATCCCAAGCAGGCTCAAGGCTCTGAGCTGTCAGCACAGAGCCCGACGCGGGGCTCGAACTCATGAACCGTGAGATCACGACCTGAGCGGAAGCCAGACGCCCAACCGACCGAGCCACCCAGGCACCCCTAAAATATATTTTCTTTAAAACCAGAATGAGTTTCTTAATGAGAAGAAGGAGTTTACCTTCCATGGTAAACACGTTCAGGGAATGATGTGATCGGGAATCATGGGCCCCTTCACGATTACTAGTTTGAATGAAAATATTCGAGGATTTGGAAAGTCCCAACGACAGTTACTCAGTCGGAAGGCCATCCTACAAGCGATCTGTCGGCCCGTGCTCTTTCCTCTTCACTGTACAAGGGCGCGTCTCTGCTTTTCAGGGTCGTTTCTCACCTTTTCTTTTCTGCTCTTTCAATGTGATGATTATTTCAACAATCTGAAGAGGTAAACTTTAACACGTCTCTCTTCAGACTACCCACGTGGACCAGAGCAAAACAAAAGAGGACAGAATCACGCATCTGGGGCCATTTCAGCCTGTAACAGGATTGTACAAATGAGTCGGTGTCTGTGTAAATTCTGCCGACCAGTTACACTGCCCCTTCCTGTCCCGTAAGGTCCCCCGCCGTCCCAGGACCTGCCCTGTTCGTTGCCCGTGCTGGTCCCGGACCACGGAGCCACCTGGGGAGTTGCAGCCAGCCCCCGGCACCTGGAGCACTTCGTGACGGACCCGCAACCCAGCCTGTGCACCAGCTTCCCCCGTCTGCTCGGGGAGCTCCTACTTTTCTGCCTGGGCTCCACCCTCGAGCACACCCACACTTGGGATCTGATGACGGTCAGTGTGAATCCCGCCAGGGGTTCTGGTGTCGCCCCAGCGCGCATGCCTCTGATTGGGCAGGTGAACCCTTTCTCGGCTGCCCGTCCGTAACTTCCACAGCCCCTAAAACCCGGCTCTTGGCCCGTGTGCCTGCGGGTTCGGAGTTGAATTCATCAGTCCACCCACAAGCTCAACCCAAGGCTTCCCGTCTCTGAGCACAGCCCCTTAATTGGCTCTTATGAATCTACTCTGTTTGCACCGTGATCTCAAATTACCAAATCCAGCTGACTTCACTCAGCCTATTAGCCTCTTTATAGTTACATTTGACTTTCTGAGATAAAGGACATATAAGTGCTTTATAAACTCTAACGCACTCACTAAAAGTAATAGATTCTTTGCCAATCGGATGTTGTAATCAACTACTTAAATAATATCCCAGATAACGTCCTAGACTCCTGGGCCCACTTGACTTTTGTCCTGTTTACTAAATCAATGCCCCAGCAATCGGCCGGCATTTAGTATCTCAGCTCTTGGTCCCCATTGGATGGCACCTCACTGGGACCCTGCTGGCAATCGCACTGTGCGCAGGGGTCCTCGACTCCGCGGAGACAAGGGCTCCCTAACTGCAGGAGGCACGATGAATTTCCCAACACGGAGCCCCCTCTCCGCTCGGCACGCAGTAGGTCTGTGGTGAACACCAGTGCTTAAGGCACCTTCTCCCTCCCGCTCTCCGCTGAGGGTTTCTGGCTGGCTGCACTACCCGGGGGGCAGGTAACCACACTGGGCACTGCAGTCATCCTCCCTCTGCGGGAAAGTCACTAGGCACCAGCCAGGGCATTTAATCCTTCTATCGGCCTTGGTAGAAGAATGTCTGTCTGTCTGTCTGTCTGTCAACGGCTAACACGTCCATCGGCACTCTCTCCTCTGCACACTCTTGTTCCTACACTACCTGTACGACATTGAGTAACCGATTCTCCAGTTCTGTCCCCTTCAGCTTTAAGTTTGGCTTCAAAGCTCCATCTTCCAGACTCGGGAAAAGTACAGAGAACCCATTTGCCTACCCTACTGACGGAGCTATTGATCCTTGCTGCTACTGGCTACTCTGGCTCTTTCCCTTGGCCAACAGGTGTCTCAGACACAGGGCCAACCCCATTTTCCCATTCACACGCCCCCTGAGGGTCCCTAACTCCATGCAGTCTGGCTCTCTTTCTCTTATTTTATTTTTATTTTAATGATTGTTATTTATTTTTGAGAAACTGAGACAGAGACAGAGAGAGACAGAGAGAGAGAGCAGGAGCAGGGGAGGGGCATAGAGAGGGAGACACAGAATCCAAAGCAGGCTCCAGGCTCCAAACTGTCATCACAGAGCCCGACGTGGGTCTCGAACCCACGAACCATGGGATCATGACCTGAGCTGAAGTCTGATGCTCAACCAACTCAGCCACCCGGATGCCCCACTCCATCTTTCTCTTAAAGTTTCCTCCCAGAGGTCACCAGATCGCAGAGTGAGCAAATTAACGGTCTTTCTCAATTCCTACACCTCTTGGCTTCTTTCTAGGCCTGCTGGGTCGGGCCGTGCACCCTCCTGCGGGCACCTCCACGTGGACCTGGGGCCCGCAGCCCACTCCCCTCCTTCGCCTCAACCCTCTTCAATTCTCCAGGTCTCAGCGGTGCCCAAAGCTTCCCTGTCTTTGTGAGAGAGAAGTGTCCATCCTGAAGGTTAAAACCGTCACCTCAGCGCGCGTGAGTGCCAAATCAGGGTTCCCACCCCGGAGGCCCTACGTCCCCGTGGAGCCTCCGCTGAGGCCAAGTCCCTACCACTGAGGCGCACAGACTCCATGTATCAAGTCTGGACTCTTATTCTTATCCTGAACACCAACACTTCTTCCAAATCACTTAATTTCAGGAGAAGCTTCAACTTCCCATCAGCCACACAGGGGCCAAGTCTCATCAGCTACAACTCCTTCCTTTCCCACGGCCCTTGTCCCCTGTTTGGCAGCAAGTTCATTCTGAGAATCACCAGGGATTTACCCTCTTCATGTCATGGTACGACCATGTAATAACCTGGTTGAAAAAAACCCTGTAAAACCAGGTTCCTACAGGAAAATTTTATGTGTCTCAGCTCAGTGCTCATCGTCCCCTGCAAGCATCACACCCCTATCTCTCATTATTTCCGAACGAAGCCATTCACTTGCCCCAGAATGGACCTAATGCAGCGTGATCTCCTTTTTTTGGTCAGCCAAGTCCCATCCATACATAAGTGGATAAAGACGCAGTAGACGTGTATAGTGGAGTATCACTCATCACAATGGAAAGAATGAAATCTTGCCATCTGTGACGTGGACGTCCCTGGAAGGTGTTATGCTAAGTGAAATAATTCCAACAGAGAAAGACAAATACCGTAGGATTTCATTTGTGTGTGGGATCTACAAAATAAAACAAACGAAAAATAAACAAACAAACAGTCTTAAACACAGAGAGTAACCGGGTGGTTGCCAAAGGGAGGGAATAGAGGGGTGGACAAAATAGGGGAGTATCACTTCCAGTGACAGAATAAGTAAGTCACAGGGGGGAAAGTACAGTCTAGGGAATACAGACGATAGTATTGTAATAACATTTTGCGGTCACAGACGATGAGTCCACTTCTGTGATGAGCACTGTGTAGAATTCCTGAATCACTATGTTGTCCACCTGAAACTAACGGAATATCATCCTGTCAACCACGCTTCAACAAAAACATTATCAAATT